>NC_063055.1:15590641-15890641 GCF_018812025.1 Megalobrama amblycephala
AGCGTCTGGGGACACTTCTCTTTAGTTCACTTGGTAAGTACCATGCTCATGTATGAATTTAGAGTTCCTATTGGTTGTTTCCTGTCGAAAGATTAACAATGCAGCAAATATGTTTCCTATGTGTTTCAGATAGGTCAGGTATTTGTGGTGTCTGTTTTTACAAGGTACCCAGGAAGAACAAGGCAAGTGATGCAAATGACAATTTAAATATTAGAAAATAAAGTTAGATTCTAAGCTTCAAATGATGTTTGTCCAGTGGTTTTTTGATCTAGTACACCAGAAATTAGTTGGGGAATAAAAGATAAATACAATAAATAAATGTTCCTTAGGAATTGGATAACCTTGATCTAACCTTTTTTTCATGCAAATGATCTTTCTAGGAAAAATGTTCAACATGTTTTGTAAATATTCATAAAATCTGTCTACCTGGGAGACAGGAGGATGCAAAGTGTCTTTTTTGCAAAGGTAGTACATTTTGGATTAAATGACCCTTGTGACCCTACATTATAAAATAATCCTTCTAACAACTGCAACGTTTAGGGTTAGTTCACCCAAAAATTAAAATTCAGTCATTAATTCCTCACTCTCAAGTCGTTCCACACCCATAAGACCTTCGTCATCCTCAGTATTGGGCTGAATTTCAAAACACTGCTTCATGAAGCTTTGAAGCTTTACAAATCTTTTGTTTCAAATCAGTGGTTCGGATCACTGAAGTCACATGATTTCAGTAATCGAGGCTTCGTTACAGCATAAGTGTTTTGAAATGGTCAATGGTTCACGTGAATTTGGCAGTTTGATACATGCTCTGAACCACTGATTCAAAACAAAAGATTCATAGAGCTTCAAAGCTTCATGAAGCAGTGTTTTGAAATCACCCATCACTAGATATTGTTGAATAAAGTAATTTCGTTTTTTGGTGCACAAAAAGTATTCTCATCGCTTCATAACATTAAAGTTGAACCACTGTTGCCACATGAACTTTTTTAAATGTGTTTTTAGTAGCTTTCTGGGCATCTGAAAGTGTTAATTATTTTGCTGTCAATAGAGGCCTCACTGAGTCATCAGATATGATCAAAAATATCTTAATTTGTTTTCCAAAGATGAACAAAGGTCTTACGGGTATGGATCTACTTAATGACAGATATTTCTTTTCAGGGCAAACTAACCCTATATGGCATTTTACAATTTTAGAGGCTGATAAACTATTATTAAAATTCACTAATAGATAGTCTGTTCTCTATTCATTTAATATTATTTCTAAATACATCAATTATGTAAGAAAAAAGCTCAGGAGAAAGAGAGGACGAACCTGAGGGACAAGACAGATCAGGAGAAAGAGAGGACGAAACTGAGGGACAAGACAGATCAGGAGAAAAAGAGGATGAACCTGAGACACAAGACAGATCAGAAGAAAAAGAGGGATGAACCTGAGGGACAAGACAGATCAGGAGAAAAAGAGGATGAACCTGAGACACAAGACAGATCAGGAGAAAAAGAGGATGAACCTGAGGGACAAGACAGATCAGGAGAAAAAGAGGATGAACCTGAGACACAAGACAGATCAGGAGAAAAAGAGGATGAACCTGAGACACAAGACAGATCAGAAGAAAAAGAGGATGAACCTGAGGGACAAGACAGATCAGGAGAAAAAGAGGATGAACCTGAGACACAAGACAGATCAGGAGAAAAAGAGGATGAACCTGAGACACAAGACAGATCAGGAGAAAGAGAGGATGAACCTGAGGGACAAGACAGCTCAGGAGGAAGCAACCAAAATGAAGGAATTCAGGAAGAAAGCAGCTCGGGACTTAACCAAGTTCAAGGTAAAGTTTTAAGTAAGATCTTGGAAAAACACAAACCTGCTTAAAAAATTGTGGACACTTTGTCCTACATGAATTTTCATGTGAAATTAAGGTTGTTAATATTGAGATATCATGCCATTTGCTGCTGCTCTGTAACTGCTTTAACCTGTGGAAGGTTTTAGCCATTGTAAAAAAAACAATCAGTGGTTTTAATGTTACTGCAGTGAACAATGTGATTTGTGTGTTGATTTGTGTAGTAAAGAACCAGTGTTTATATTGACACTGATATAAACAAAGAAAACCACAATGCATTTATTAATCTATAGACATAGTAATTACTTTTAACTTAATTTAAATGAAAGCATGCTATCCCTCTCCCATACTGATACTGTTACTTTTCTTTTTATTCACCCTTCCAGGGGGATTCCTGGTGGAAAGTGTTTTAAAAGTTTCAGACTCTCATCAAGCAAAAAGGTAAAAAAAAATAAATAAATAAATGTATATATATATATGCGATTTCAATACCCCGCATTTGAAAGTGGCTCCCTGATGAATGCAAATATCTTTCAATATGAAAGCTATTTTAGGCTGGGCAGTGTAGTTGTAACCATCTCTTAGCTCTGTATCGAAGGAAAATTTGGTTTTATTTGCACTTTGAATATTGAGAGAGTGCTATTATGGTTGCACTTATTGTAAAGTGTTACCATAAAAATGAATAACAGTTTTCTCTTAAAGGTGCCCTAGATTCAAAAATTGAATTTACTTCGGCATAGTTGAATAACAAGAGTTCAGTACATGGAAATGACATACAGTGAGTCTCAAACTGTATGGCAAAAAATGGCAAATGGAGCAATAATAACTGACATGATTCATGATAACATGATATTTTTAGTGATATATATAGTCTTTCTAAATGTTTTATTAGCATGTTGCTAATGTACTGTTAAATGTGGTTAAAGTTACCATCGTTTCTTACTGTATTCACGGAGACAAGACTGTTGTTATTTTCAGTTTTAAACACTTGCAGTCTGTATAATTCATAAACACAACTTCATTCTTTATAAATCTCTCCAACAGTGTGTAATGTTAGCTTTAGCCACGGAGCACTATCAAACTCATTCAGAATCAAATGTAAACATCCAAATAAATACTCACGCGATTAGACATGTTGCATGACGAACACTTTGTAAAGATCCATTTTGAGGGTTATATTAGCTGTGTGAACTTTGTTTATAGCTGTTTAAGGCAAGCGCGAGCTCTTGGGGCGGAGAACACGAGATTTAAAGGGGCCGCGCTGCATAAATCGGTGCATTTTATAATGATGCCCCAAAATAGGCAGTTAAAAAAATTTATAAAAAAAAAAACAAACTATGGGGTATTTTGAGCTGAAACTTCACAGACACATTCAGGGGACACCTTAGACTTATATTACATCTTTTAAAAACATGTTCTTGGGCACCTTTAATCTTATTAAGCACAAACAGTAAGGTTTCGTTTGTTAACATTAGTTAATGCACTGTGAACTATCATGAACTAACAATGAATGACTATTTTTATTAACTAACATAAAGATTAATAAATACTGTAGCACATACATTGCTCATTGTTGATGTTGGTTAATACATTAATGTTAATAAATGAGACCTTATTGTAAAGTGTTACCATTTTTATTTATACTGTTTTTATTTCTATGGTCAGTTTGTGGAAAGGAGTTCAGTTAGGTGGTCAAAAGTTGTAGAAACTCATAAATCATGTACAGTAAGGTCTGAAGAGACTGAAATCATACAAAAGAGAAGTCAGTCAGTTGAGTTAGTGGCAAAACCTTTTACTGTACTTGAGTATTGTCTTTTACTGCATATGAATTCATAATCAGAAAGTAGAAATGAAATGATATTCATTACAAGATGATTAGTTAAAACATTTCAAATACACTTGCAGAATATTTTTTCTAGTCATGTATTTCGCCATTGAGGATTTCTTAAAAATAGTGTGTAAAAATCTTGTCTCATGAACTCAATCTTGAGTCTCGTCTCGTCTCGTGAGATACCCGTCTCATCACACCCCTAATATATACAGGTGCTGGTCATATAATCATCAATATCCAATATCCTCTAAAGCACCACTATGTCCAACTGCGTTCAGCATTCGTTTAGTGAGGTCTGATCGCGCTCTGACAACGACAGTGATGTCTCGCATTCATTGAAGTATATGCCACAGACCTCACTAAACGAGTACAGAATGCAGTTGGACATAGTGGTGTTTTAGAGGTAAAATTATATATAAATACTGTTCGGTTTCTCACACAAACCAATCATTTCGAGTCTTAGGACATCAATGTGTCGTCACGAGCCGCAGGGTTTAATTTGGATTTGTCTATGGAAGTGTTTTAGACTGTTATTCTTCGAGTTCCCATCCACTCATGTTATAAGACTGACAGATGGCAGCGGTTGCAGTTAAAAATCATCATTTGTGTTCGACTGAAGAAACAAAGTCACCTACATCTTGGATGCCCTGGGGCTAAGCAGATACACATCAAATTTTCATTTTTGGGTGAACTATCCCTTTAATAGAGAGGCGAAGGGAAGGAAAAGATGTGGTAGAAAAAAGTGTACAAGCAATAGGGATAACCGCACCCTGGAGAGGATTATGAAACAAAACCCATTCAAAAATTTGGGGGAGATTCACAAAGAGTGGACTGCAGCTGGAGTCAGAGCTTCAAGAACCACTACGCACAGATGTATGCAAGACATGGGTTTCAACCTGCACACAGTGCCAAAGCTACCAGTACCTGGTTTAAGGACCATGATATCCCTGTTCTTAATTGGCCAGCAAACTCGCCTGACCTTAACCCCATAGAAAATCTATGGGGTATTGTGAAGAGGAAGATGCGATATGCCAGACCAAACAATGCAGAAGAGCTGAAGGCCACTATCAGAGCAACCTGGGCTCTCATAACACCTGAGCAGTGCCACAGACTGATCGACTCCATGCCACGCCGCATTGCTGCAGTAATTCAGGCAAAAGGAGCCCAACTAAGTACTGAGTGCTGTACATGCTCATACTTTTCATGTTCATACTTTTCAGTTGGCCAAGATTTCTAAAAATCCTTTCATTTTATTGGTCTTAAGTAATATTCTAATTTTCTGAGATACTGAATTTGGGATTTTCCTTAGTTGTCAGTTATAATCATCAAAATTAAAAGAAATAAACATTTGAAATATATCAGTCTGTGTGTAATGAATGAATATAATATACAAGTTTCACTTTTTGAATGGAATTAGTGAAATAAATCAACTTTTTGATGATATTCTAATTATATGACTAGCACCTGTATATATATAAATGGGTTATTAATTATAGCAAATTATGCTGTATATCAGTTATTTTAAAAAATCAAGTTAATTATCTTATTGCCATGGTTCAAATCCTTCTTTCTTTTGTATACTCTAAAGATTTTTTTTTAAAGATAAAGCACCTCTGCCTTTTCAAGGATTATTATAATGTACATAACACATTGATATTTCAGATACCTGGTCACATCAGATGAACTACAGAGGAGGTGCTCTCCCCCAGAGAGTTACTCTGCAAACACTGTAGTGGCTTATCTACGGAAGGCCAAGGGACAAAAAAAGAAAATTACAGAGACGCTGGCAGAGTTGGAGGTGAACCCCTCAAAGCGCACAAAGTTAACTTCACAGTGCTCCAAACTTTGTGAAGGTAAAAATATAGTAATAGTAATAACTCTAAAGGGAATTCTGAGACCAGTATCCTTGTTTTGTGGTTTTGAATCATAAGTTTCTTTATAATAGTAAAATTTTATAACAATATAACTTCCACTGAAATTCCACATTACTTATAACTGTATTGTTATACAGTTATATAAATGTATAAATAAAAAGTAAATATAATCGTAGACAAGTTGTCTTGCCACTATGAGGTGTTCAGTTTTACCAAAATAGGTCAATATATTATGTTAATAGCCTGATTTGCTATGTTTTACTACCAGTTTTGGAATATACACTGTAGCAAATTAGCTCAAAATAAATATGAATAATTAATTATAACTAGTTATAATTAATTATTAATATTTTAATCAGTTAATAAAATTAACTTAATGTAATAAAATTAATATTACAATCAATTAACCTGTTGTTCAATGAACACACAGTGTTAATTGTTTATTAATTCTAAGAAATGTTCATTTCCAGGTTATGGGAAATAACAATCTTATTCTACTAAAAGCCTGTAGTCAGGACCGACATGAATAGGGACTCCCGTATATGAGCGCAAAACACAGACAACCTTACGTGTGACATGAACAAGACTTTATTAACTAGACTAAAGACTTAAACTACTCTAACATTCACACACATACATGCATACAGTTTACCAAGAGAGAGAGGGCTAAAGCAGAGTACAGGAAGCAAGAGGTTACAGCATTGTTGTACATTTCAGCAGATCAACAGCCTTGAGCAAAACATCAGTTTAGTTTTAACAGGCCCTTCTTTCAAAGGGGTAAGGATACTCAATGTATCCGATAATGAGACTAAGTTTGATACTTGCATGTCTCTCCAAGTTGAATTAAAACTGTCCTGATGCAATTTGTGGAGGCTCCCGTTGAATCTTTGCTGATATTGTCTTGATGAAAGAGAACCAGTTGGATTCAGAGGATCTTTGGTGAATGGAAGGTCTAGGCCGAGGCCTGGCACAAGCTTGGGGTTCCTTAGAAGCTTCTAGCTTTTTACAGCGTCATCTTGACGTCAGCATTTGTCAGTAAAAAAAGAAGAAGAGGAGGAAGAGCAGGAAGAGAGGGCTTGGTCTTGTGATCAGTGTATATAAAGGGTGAAGATGTCACACCCTCTTGAGGTGTCTGAGCCAATAAGGAGTTGCCCCCTCGGAGGGAAGTTTTACGAGTCTTTGTTCTGTAGCAAGATATTAGCATAAGACACTGGATTGGATGTTTGAGAGAAGAACCCTCTAGATTCCTATAATACTAACATGTCACAGAGTTAGTAACATGTAACATGAATTACCAAATAGGAAATTAAAGATGGAGTCCGTAGATACCAAACATGTTGCCAATGTGATCTCAGTTAACTATACATTTGCAACTATGGAACATTAATACCAAAACATGTTTATACATTTCCCAAGTGGTTATATAGAGAATACATAGGATTAAGAGAGTTTATTTGTCCTTCTCAGGAAGAATGAGTCACTAGTCTCTACAGCATTCTTCTGGATCATAAAAGTACCATATAACTGTAACAGGACACCTAGTTGTGCCTGTGTGCTAGCTACACTTGGGATGCTGGTTGCAGTTTTAGGGGGATGAGTTCAGAGAACTTTGATAGTGAGAGTGAGTTTATGGGTAATTCATTAAATACAATGAATAATTGTGTGGCTGATTGGTCCAGATGCTACAACACTCACTGTCCACTTTAATAGGAACTCCTGTACACCATGTCCTTCATAGAGTCATACAGTCAGCCAATCATATGGCAACTGCACCCTGCATAAAATCATACAGATACAGGTCAAAAGCACATCAATCATCAGAATGGGAAAAATGTGATCTGTGATTTTAACTGTGACATGGTTTTTGGTTCCAGATGGGCTGATTTGAATTTCAGTATTTCAGAAACTGGGTCTCCTGAGAATTTCTCAAACAACACAGAATAGTTGGGTGGGGTTTGGGGGTAGCAACTCATGATCACTCTTTATGACTGTGGTGAGAAGAAAATCATCTTAGCACGTATAAGACATTGAACCTTAAAGTGGATGGGCTCTAACAGCAGCCATGAATAAGAATCTGCAGATTTCATGGGCACACTCACTGGACAATTGAAGACTGAAAAAGGTGATTTTTTTTTTGTTCAACTGTACAGTTTCTGTGCCTCAGATTAGGCATTTGCACCCCCATAATTATTGCTTATTTAATATTTTTTGTACCATTCTGTGCAAACTCAGAGACTTTTGTGTGAGAAACATCCCAGTATATCAGCAGGATCTGAAATATGGCACCAACAACCATGCCACGGTTATTGTGTTGTTGATTCTGATAGTTGATGTGAACATCATTAACCGAAGCTCTTGAAATGTATCTGCATGTTGTTGTTATGTTTACATTATGCTGCTGCCATATGACAGGTGGTCTTAATAAGGTGGATGGTGAGTGTATCCACATACTTCATCTTTTGTTATTTTGTTGTACTGCTTCTAAGTTGGACATTATTACAAATAATTTTGCTGTTGTATTTATTTGTATTTTAGATGAATGCAAGGATCTGGCTGGGGACGTAATGTTTCTTGCCACAAAATTCATCCCCCAGAAAAGGGTGGGTGAAGCCTTACTAGAAGAGGGGAATGTCCATGCTGCCATCGTCAAAACCGAAGACTGCAGGTAATTTAATAACAATTTATTACTACACTTGATGTTAAAGGGATAGTTCATCAAAAAATTAAAATTCAGTCATTAATTACTCACCCTCATGTCGTTCCAAACCCGTAAGACATTCGTTCATCCTCAGAACACAAATTAAGATATTTTTGATGAAATCTCTTATATGAAACAGAAGATTTGTAAAGATTTGAAGCTTCATGAAGCAGTGGTTTGAAATCACCATCACTAGATATTGTTTAATAAAGTCATTATTTTGTCATTTTTGGCACACAAAAAGTATTCTCGTCACTTCATAACAGGGACATGCACAGGGGGGTTGCTCAGGTTGCCCGGGCAACTTCCCATATGCCCTTCTCGACTCACGTTGCCCTTCTGAGGTGGAAAAAAAGAAATAAAAAAATCGTACAATGGATGCAGAATTTCACGTAGGCCTAGATAAAAAAAAAAAAAAAAAGAAGCTGAGCCTGCATGAGCGGCACTAGAAGGAGATTGTTGCGGTTGTCGGGTGAGACGACTTAACGTTGTCGGAAAGGTGAGTAAGGTTATAATCGTTAACGAAAACGAACGAAAAAACGAAAACTAGGTGGGAAAAAACATCGTTAACTGAAATAAAAATAAAAACAAGGCATTACAAAAAAACATAACTAACCAAAACTGTAATGTGTGTTTGGCAAAACGAACTAAAATAAAATAAAATTATAGATTAAATGTCCTTAGTTTTCGTCTTTGTCAATGTCTTTCATAGAGCAAACGTTCAGCTGCATTTCATTTCCCTGCGTCTCTCACTCACGCGTCTCTCTCACATACTCGCGCGCGCACACAGCCCCTCCCCTCCGTGCACACCGCGCCTCCATGAGAATTGAGAACGAGTGTTGGAAGCAAGTTCGCGAAAGGTTGGTATCTCGTGAAAACCTTTACACAATCACACATTAAAAAGTGGTATAAAAATATTTTTAATTCTGAATATAATTTTGTCAGTGTGTTAATGTCGACCCGAGAAGCGATTGCTACTGTAGCAAGTTAACTAGATGCAAGTTTGAGGTAAAATGCACTTGGGTTGTCTATGTCAAAACACTATTTAAGCTGTAAGTAAGGAATAATTGATGACGGGCCATTGAATTATTAGGAAAATAATGGTAGGGGAGTGCCCTTTTTTTAGGTCAGAGCAACTGCCCCTCAAAATTCCTGTGCACGTCCCTGCTTCATAACATTAAGGTTGAACCACCGTAGTCACATGACCTGTTTTATATATGTCTTTAGTACCTTTCTGGGCATCTGAAAGTGTTAATTGTCTTGCTGGCAATGCAGGCCTCACTGAGCCATTGGATTTCATCAAAAATATCTTAATTTGTGTTCTGAAGATGAATGAAGATCTTATGGGTGTAGAATGACATGAGGGCGAGTAATAAATGTTGATTTTCTTTTTTGGGTGAACTAACCCTTTAACTTAATGATTCAATGATCAGTTGAACTGGAAAACTAAATAGCTTTTTGTATTTTCTATTGCAGGAAGACATTGAAAGAAGTAAAGGCTGCTCTAGAGAAAAATTGGGACACATTTGACCTGGCAACACATGGTCTTGGTCCTGCCGTAATAAATGGCACTTTTTCGTTGATAGATGCGTGTCTTAAGGAAAAGATGAGAGCACTGAAAAAAAAAGACTCCACAGATGAGTAAGGTTCCCCCACTTTATTTTGTTTACTTGTATTGTTTCAAACTCTTGTTTCTTGATGTTCAGCTGTACAAAAAAAAATTAATAAAACATTACAAAGAACTGTGTTTTTTATTTATTTTTTTTAATCTCAATTACTTACAATTCATATTTGTTCCTTTAATTTGTTCTTATACAAAGTATCTGTACAACACTCATTGAAAAAAGACAGTAGCAGCAAGAGGAAAAAAAAAACATTTTGGCTAGGCAAAGCAAATAGTGATTGTTTCATCAATGAAACATTTCTTATCTCTACAAGATCAAACACGTTTTTTCTTCTTTTTGACCATGTAGGTTACAGTGACTACATCTTTTGCTTTTTTGACCCTTTTACGATAATTATGAAGTGCAGTCACTTTTCTTTTTCTTGACAGTTTAGTAAACTGTGAAAAAACTAACTTGTGTGCTCTTTCAACTAACCTGTACACTTCATTATCCTCACAAAATTTTTCTGATTTGCTCCACTCATGGAGATCTGTAAGCATGGCTTGCAGTGTAACTTGTTTTCTCTCACTGGACCTAAAGCAGTGTGAATCATCAGATATGTTCTCAGATGATGTTGGGTACAGAATGTTGTGAACCAATATACATACACATACCTCTCCATGGCTATTCGCAATGCATGTGCAAAATTTGGTCCCTTTACAACTTACAAATTCTACACTCCCATCAGAATGATAGACAGTAAGGTTTTCATCGACCCTGAGGTAGGATTCACTGTCAACAATTTTTTTTGCTACTTCTGCCCTAAGATCTTGAATTATAAGTCCTTGTTTCTCTGCAATGTTCTGTGAAAAAATTAAGTGTTTGCACACACATCCACATTGGAATCTTTTGCAGTCGCATTTGTGCATGACCAAGTCCACACTGTGACATTGTGTGCTTGTGTCGGGTGGAACCAAACACACTCCATTTTTTATCTCCACTTTTGCACCCAGGCCTTTTGCAATCATAGAATGGGCGGCATTAGTGGTCTCTTCAGTGTTTGCTCCTTTGATTCGTCCAGTTTCTGTGAGGTCATCCAGGTAACTGAACAATGAAATAAAAGAACAAGTTAGGAAATGGTAAACTATTGTAAAAATGAAATGACTGAAAAAAGCAAATACCCTTAAACATTTGTATAGATTTTATAGGCTATAAAATAATTAAGGAAAAAAGGAAGCTGGGAGCTGACAGACCTTTTTACTGAATGATTTGTGCTAAGGAAAAGATAATGTCATAGACAACAGTGAATGTTTATTCAAGAGCTTCCTGTATCCAAACAAGCTGATAATGGCAATAGGTAGTGGCCAGAGATGATCTCTATGCAATATTATCACATGATTCTATATGTCACATGATTTCTGTAATTGGCAATTACAATTTAGCACCATAATAAAAGTAATACATTGAACTATATATACAGCTAAATATATTTACCTGTAATATTTTTGGACATCACCACACAGTAAGCGAAGAAGCTGATCAATCCTGCTATTTATTCTTCCCTTAAGGAACTGGTACTTCATTGTAAGAAAAAATCTGTGTACAAAAGTTAAGAAACTTAAAATATCCTTAATGAATATGTGTCCTGGATATCATGTTATTTAAAATGTGATTTTAGGGCATGATGTTATAATTTTAGTAGCTGACCTCTCTGCCTTGTTGTTGGTTTCGCTGTTATGGTGATAAAATGACCTGCCAAAATTGGACCATAAATCACCAAAACAAATCCACTGATTCTTGAGGTAGGTTGATACATGAGAACTACCAAGACATGTATCGAGCTCTTCACACTTTCTGGATGACATGCTGTTGAACTCTTCTTCCTGTAAAGAAAAAGACACAACATTGTAGAGTTATGCCACCTTAAGTTTACGCACATTTAAAGGGGTAGTTCTCCCAAAATTGAAAATTGTCATTTTGTGTCACTCCAAACCTATATGACTATTTCCTCAGTGGAACACAATGTATATTTTGAAGATTGTTTTTTTCATGCAATGAAACTTAATGGGTACAAAACACTTCCATATTCTATTGTGGAAAAAAAAATCTTTTGAATTTGGATTTACATGAGGGTTAGTAAAGAATGATTTTAATTTTTTTGTGGGAACATTTTTAAAAGACAATTCATTAAAAATCATAATACACATAAATTTGACCAATCCCATTGAAATCTATAGTAAACAACTCAAGATTTATTTCCATGTACTGAAATGATTTCTAAAGAATAAAGTGATTTATGATATAAAAATATTACCGTTAAACAGGATTTCATTGCCACCATTGCTTGAATCACAAGATTCCGCTGATTCACTGGCAAGTTCCCTCCATCTCTTTTAACCATCCACCTATGTACAGCCTACAAAAACATTCAAAAGCTATAGTTATAATGGCATTTGAATTATAATTGTATTTTTAAAATGAATAGGTCTGTAAAATGAATAGGTCTTTTTCCAGTACAAAAGATTTAATAAACCTACCTGGAGTACATGAAACCAGCAAAGAAGAACCTTGGCTGTTGGAAAAACTCTTCTTATGGCATTGAGTTCCTTAAGGTCACGGTCAATCATTATCGACCTACATGATAAGGAATTGAGAATTAATGAAGATACGTCAACATCTGTAGATTCTGTAAAAATGAACAGCTTTTGTAAAAAGGTAGTTTACAGTGTGCAGTATTTAATCCAATAGTAATGTCTGTACATAGAAATACCTCAATACATCAGCACACTTTGCTGCCAAACTACTACTGACTCTACTATGTTTTTAACTTCTTACCTGGGAAGAAATCCAGGGTTGTGATTTACAAGCTTTTCCAAGCAGAGAGCAAGTATGTCCGCTGATTCCTCACTAATAATAAAGTAAGCAAATGGGACTGCTCTTCCAATACTGTTGGTCAAAAGAAGAGCATAAAATGCATAACCATATGATGTCATGGCTTTGTAAGTAGCGTCCATGAATACCATGGTATGGGGATGTTCTCTAAGTATATCCTTTTGCCAGGGTGTCTGCACTACAATTATAAGTGGTTGATTTTCACTCAAAGGCTGGTAGTAACAAATGTGTTCCTGCAGCTCCGATGTGATCAGCTTGTCCACACTAATGCAGTCTTTCGCATCAGGAAAACTAAGAGCATTACTGGTCTTCTTGATCAATCGTATATCTTCAGGTGTAACATAATATCGCCGATTATATTTGTCCATATGTCCATGACGTTCTGCCCAGTCCACGCATTTTAAAAGGGTTTCTGAAATTGACAGTCCTTGATCAAGCCACATTTCAATGAAGGTCAATAGCTCTGGGTCAATGCGATTTTTTACGCCCTCTTCTTTCATGCACACATCATGTCCGTTGTGTTGAAGCATTTTGTTGACCACAGCACCTGTAAAACTACCATCTTTGATTATTTTAAATGACACATAAGCTTTGCAGGAATTAGCTCTTGTCTTTGTAGGTTCTCCTTTGCTTTTCCCACTTGCTTTGGTCGATCTTTCACATGCAAAGTAAAAGTAGTCTTTATGAGTAGACACAGCGGACTTGAAGGTGCTTTTGGTTTCCTCCTCCAGTTTCTTAATGTAACCCTGCATGAAATCAGTCTCCTCCCCAGAAAAAGGTATGACCTCTTGAATGACTCTGACATCCCTTAATTTCTTTAACTTTCGCCTTATCCCTTCAAGCCAAATATTCTCCATTTGCCTAGAAAAAAATCAAATAAAATGGTTAAAAAAGTAGTACTACTCAGTACTACATTTGCAGAGAGCAGCATATAGTACACTAAAATAACAGCGATATGATATGAATGAGAGCAGCATATAGTATTAACAGCGATAGAATCTATTGAGAACTGCAGCCCTGAGAGCAGCATATAGTACACTAAAATAACAGCGATATGAATCTATTGAGTACTGCAGCCCTGAGAGCAGCATATAGTACACTAAAATAACACAGTAAAATGAATCTATTGAGTACTGCAGCCCTGAGAGCAGCATATAGTACACTAAAATAACAGCGATATGAATCTATTGAGTACTGCAGCCCTGAGAGCAGCATATAGTACACTAAAATAACACAGTAAAATGAATCTATTGAGTACTGCAGCCCTGAGAGCAGCATATAGTACACTAAAATAACAGCGATATGAATCTATTGAGTACTGCAGCCCTGAGAGCAGCATATAGTACACTAAAATAACAGCGATATGAATCTATTGAGTACTGCAGCCCTGAGAGCAGCATATAGTACACTAAAATACACTAAAATAACAGCGATATGAATCTATTGAGTACTGCAGCCCTGAGAGCAGCATATAGTACACTAAAATAACACAGTAAAATGAATCTATTGAGTACTGCAGCCCTGAGAGCAGCATATAGTACACTAAAATAACACAGTAAAATGAATCTATTGAGTACTGCAGCCCTGAGAGCAGCATATAGTACACTAAAATAACACAGTAAAATGAATCTATTGAGTACTGCAGCCCTGAGAGCAGCATATAGTACACTAAAATAACACAGTAAAATGAATCTATTGAGTACTGCAGCCCTGAGAGCAGCATATAGTACACTAAAATAACACAGTAAAATGAATCTATTGAGTACTGCAGCCCTGAGAGCAGCATATAGTACACTAAAATAACACAGTAAAATGAATCTATTGAGTACTGCAGCCCTGAGAGCAGCATATAGTACACTAAAATAACACAGTAAAATGAATCTATTGAGAGTACTGCAGCCCTGAGAGCAGCATATAGTACACTAAAATAACACAGTAAAATGAATCTATTGAGTACTGCAGCCCTGAGAGCAGCATATAGTACACTAAAATAACAGCGATATGAATCTATTGAGTACTGCAGCCCTGAGAGCAGCATATAGTACACTAAAATAACACAGTAAAATGAATCTATTGAGTACTGCAGCCCTGAGAGCAGCATATAATACACTAAAATAACACAGTAAAATGAATCTATTGAGTACTGCAGCCCTGAGAGCAGCATATAGTACACTAAAATAACACAGTAAAATGAATCTATTGAGTACTGCAGCCCTGAGAGCAGCATATAGTACACTAAAATAACAGCGATATGAATCTATTGAGTACTGCAGCCCTGAGAGCAGCATATAGTACACTAAAATAACACAGTAAACTGCAGCCCTGAGAGCAGAATACACTAAAATAACACAGTAAAATGAATCTATTGAGTACTGCAGCCCTGAGAGCAGCATATAGTACACTAAAATACACTAAAATAACACAGTACACTAAAATAAAATGAATCTATTGAGTACTGCAGCCCTGAGAGCAGCATATAGTACACTAAAATAACACAGTAAAATGAATCTATTGAGTACTGCAGCCCTGAGAGCAGCATATAGTACACTAAAATAACAGCGATATGAATCTATTGAGAACTGCAGCCCTGAGAGCAGCATATAGTACACTAAAATAACACAGTAAAATGAATCTATTGAGAACTGCAGCCCTGAGAGCAGCATATAGTACACTAAAATAACACAGTAAAATGAATCTATTGAGTACTGCAGCCCTGAGAGCAGCATATAGTACACTAAAATAACACAGTAAAATGAATCTATTGAGTACTGCAGCCCTGAGAGCAGCATATAGTACACTAAAATAACAGCGATATGAATCTATTGAGATATTATGGAACCTATTGACTCCAGCTCGGAGAGAGTTTTTCCGTATTTCTGTTTTGTTGTTTTACAAATAGTGACATTGATATTTTTAGGCTGCGGTCAGTAAACACACGGAACTAATGCAGGAAAGCACGGAACCATTATGATGAAATTTGTATAGATCGAGACGGGTATTTTATTATCATTCGGTGTGTGTGTATGTGTGTTCGTTCAAGAGCAAGGAGTAGCGAAATTTACACAGCAACACAACTTGAGTAGTTCTTTCCCTGACAGCAGCCATAGTTCACTAAAAATAACAGCGATGCATAACACTGCAGCCCTGAGCAGCGACGCGCATAGTTTAACGTTACCAAAAATAACAGCACAACCACTTCTTGCATGCAGCGGGAGATGTATAATGTCACGGAGATCTGAGCCAGTTCTGTCGTAGCATATTGGCCTCATAGATCCTTTTTTTAATGCAAGCATTAAAATGAAGCCTATTTACCCCATTTTCACAAAAGCAGCATTGGTGCAGTCGACGTATAATGGAGCCGAATCAAAATTCATACTATAAGATGAGTGTTTCTTTGCATTTTAATGTTTATCAGTTATCTGAATTTTAACAAAATATATAGCAAAATTTACTTACCTTACATTACATGCGCTCTCCCAGTAACATCAGTTTGAATTCCCTCTAAAATTTCAAACGGCTTGACCCCGCCCCGCCTCTGCTTCAATTTCATTGGTTGAATCTGTAAACCAATCATCTTCTTTCTGCCCTTAGAACATGTTTGAGTAAGTAAAACTCCCATCTGCCTTTGGTTTGTGGAAACACTGCAGTTGGTGTCACATCATTTGCATATAAAAGGCTCTGCAATTCACCTGACTATCCTAATGTGTATACTAAGATTTCACCATATCTTGAATGGATCGACAAAAAAATTAGAAATGTGAATTAAGTTCTTAAATTCTTGTAACTTTCAATAAAGTATCACATGGCAAGTATCATTTATTCAAAGAGTCCTCATTTTCAACCATATATAATTACAATATTACAAGGGAGGTACAAAAGTCATTTTACATTACTTCACTTGGTGGCCATCTTGGTTACACCTTCAATTTTCATGCATTCAAGTATGGCTCATATCCGTTTAAATGAGGAAAGATTAAACACTGCAAAACCGCTGGTCAATATTAGGAATAAAATCAGACAAATATGGTATAAAACTCAATTTCTTCAGCTCAAATTGTTACAGTTATGATTGTATACAAACGCACGACGAGGAAGATTCAAGAATAAGTCATCTAATAAATCCACAGGCAAGGAAATCCACAAACTGGTAAACAGGAAACGCAACCACACATAGCACAAACGATACCGGACAATACTGAACTGAAAACACGGGGCTTAAAACGAGCAGAAAAACGAGGTGGGTGATTGAACACAGCTGGTGGTGATAATGAAGGTGATCAGTAACCAAGTGCGTACTAACTATGTACAAGTGAAATGAAGTATACTTTGCGAGGCTGTGCGTTCGACTATGGTATACACGTAAGAAACAAAAGAAATTATATACAGGGCTTAATTCACCTGAGCGTCCTAATGTGTATACTAAGATTTCAGCATATCTTCAATGGATCCATGAACAAATTTGAAATGTGTCTACATGTAGCCTAATTATAAAAAAGGAAGAAATTATAATAAACCTTCCATAAACCTTCTTTAAGTAAACATATCATATGGCAAGCATCAGTTATAGTCAAGGTGCTTTCATTGTCACCATATACTAATTTAGGCAACATCCTCACTTTCCAGTCAAAACTCTTGCTAAAAAGTACAGTAATAAAAAACCCCCATCAAAACAGGAATAATATCATTAATTGTGCTGCTTCATAAAAATTAATTCATATTTTATTTTATTAATAAAACAGTTTTTCGGACAGGTCAAAATAAATAAATAAATAATAATAATAATAATAATATAATATAAAAACATTCCTGGAAAAGCCGCCATGATTTGAGTTGTAAAATAAAGAGCTTTGTAAATCTTCCAACAAAAGTTTTAGAGATCTAACCACAGATAGAGTATCAGTTTTACTAAGCTCTCAACTGATTTCTCACCTCTAACAGAATTTACAAGAAATATTAGACATGGATTACATCACACATGGGCAGATTAGTCTACTACCATCAAGAACGCAAATATAACACCTATATTTTCCACTTTAGTGCAAAGTGAGACCCACAGGAAGCTTTGAAAGAAGAAGTACGAGCACTACTAAGGGGCTAAACCAGACCACTTTATGCTAAATACCATCATCAACACTGAGGAGAACTTCAGCACTATAGAGAAAACTTCTCAGAACAGCATCATGATCGTCTCTGTGCCTTTGCTAGTCACGCTGCTACCATATCCAACCCTTCCATGTAAGTCTGATGGAAAATATTGAACTCCTATTGCATTACGTTTTCTACATTTACCATAAATGTGCACTTTTAATGTTATGTAATTATTAGCAGTGCTTTCACTACGCTCAATGACTTCATCTGAAAGTCCATTTAGTCAAGTCTATTTCTCTTTTAACCAACATAAGTTAGTTTCTCTTTCAGCATCTGTGAATGTGGGTATAGTGAACGGCGCAGAAGCCAGGCCTCATTCAAGACCCTACATGGTTTTTATACAAAGAAATAATGAACACATATGCGGTGGCTTCCTTGTGTCTGAACAGTTTGTCATGACGGCTGCACACTTCTTTACAGAGTGCGTTTTTTGTTCGGTTCAGTAAAATTTCATTGTGAGTCAAAGAGTCCCGGACTGCTGCAAAAGGGTCTACACTTGGTGTGACTACTTTCGAAATTACACATATAGTACCCAACCTAGTGCATACCCGACTTCTAGGCAGTCCGGCAATTATTGTTTGAACCCAAAATGTATTTTACTTAAACTAAAGCTAAAGTTGAGCTATTTGTTTGTAACTTTACAATGGAAGCATCATAACAAAGTTTGTTAATAAAATAATATGGTTGTAAATACTTATTGTTATAGATCAGGCCTGAAATGCAAGTCTCAGTTTTGATCAGAACTTATACCAATAAAATGCATGTTTTCTTTCTCATCTTGACAGAGGAGAGAAGCTGACAGTTGTGGTTGGAGCTCATGATCACAATCATGGTTCTAGTCAGGCTGTCAATTTCTACCACATCCACCCGTTTGAGTCTGAATGTCTGCTAAATGACATCATGCTACTTCAGGTAAATGACTCAGCTAGGTTTTGCATGGCAAAATGCAAGAAAACAATTGTTAACCATGTGAGGAATTAAGAGAAAAGTATCCTGAATGTCCTGATCTCCTAGGCTTTGTTCAAATTGTTCACAAATTCAATTTGGTTTCAGATCTGATTTATAGGACTGACAGTTCATTTTACATGTGATGAAATTAATTCAGTGATGTCAATATCTGGTGTATCTACATTGTTGGCCATATAATGACTCAAGCAATATACAACAACTTGAAACCTGATCTGACCATATAGAGTCTAAGAGACTGAGATGTATTCTGGATTTAGATCAGAAAACCACATATCGATGTGGTTCAAATAGGGATTGTAAACATCATTAATTTAGTATGTTTTTTTGTTTATTTGGTTGTTTTGCTTCAAATTACAAAAAAACAAAAAACAAAACAAAAACTGATTTAAGATATGTCTGAAAAAATATTTTTGTCTGAACAAAGCCTTATAGAAATGTGATCGTAGAACTGGAATAAAAACTGCAGTCTCAAGCAATCATTTGAATAATTATACTTAAATTATAAAATACTAGCATACCTGAAAGTATATACCTGAAAGAATACAATGAATTTTGTCATCCAGTTTTTATTATGAAATTTCTCAGCTTTAATCACTGAATTATGTGCTGTAGCTACATGTAAAGGTCAAAAAGAGCAAAAAAGTCAACTGGATCTCCATACCAAAGAAAGATAAGGACATCAAGGCCAATGCCAAATGCAGTGTTGCAGGATGGGGTAAAAAAAAATCACCAATGGTACAGCGAGCATGTCTGAAGTACTGGGGGAAAACATACTCCACCTCAAGGATGGTGTGTGCAGGTGTGTGCAGATGGTCGTGGAGGATTCTGTCAGGTACAAAGTATATTATAGACAAATCAAAAATACTGTAGTATAGCTGTTCAATTTTATTCACAGCCTGTAACTTTTTCCACTTCTCAGGGTGATTCTGGAGGACCTTTGGTGTGCAACAATGTTGCCGTTGGTGCCGTTTCATTCACTCAGAAAAACAACTGTGACTCCCCTACACTACCCAATGTCTACACCAGGATCTCCAAATTTCTGCCTTGGATAAAATGTATTTTTGGAGGAGTGAAGCAAGAGCTTGATTTATAAACATTTTATTTCATAAAACACTCTTTTGATTGCATGTGTGGATTTTTGGAGATAATTTTAATTTGACATTGTGATCGGTTTGTCAGATGTGACAAACATCAAACACTTTTTTCAGTGTAAAGATGGTTTCAAAACTTCTCAGAAGCTTGGTTTCCTGTGGGGGGGGGGCGATCTCATCACATGTGGTCAGACAATCTGTGAGAAACACTCTACAGGTGCTGGTCATATAATTAGAATGTCATCAAAAAGTTGATTTATTTCACTAATTCCATTCAAAAAGTGAAACTTGTATATTATATTCATTCATTACACACAGACTTATATATTTCAAATGTTTATTTCTTTTAATTTTGATGATTATAACTGACAACTAAGGAAAATCCCAAATTCAGTATCTCAGAAAATTAGAATATTGTGAAAAGGTTCAATGTTGAAGACACCTGGTGCCACACTCTAATCAGCTAATTAACTCAAAGGCCTTTAAATGGTCTCTCAATCTAGTTCTGTAGGCTACACAATCATGGGGAAGACTGCTGACTTGACAGTTGTCCAAAAGACGACCATTGACACCTTGCACAAGGAGGGCAAGACACAAAAGGTCATTGAAAAAGAGGCTGGCTGTTCACAGAGCTCTGTGTCCAAGCACATTAATAGAGAGGCGAAGGGAAGGAAAAGATGTGGTAGAAAAAAGTGTACAAGCAATAGGGATAACCGCACCCTGGAAACAAAACCCATTCAAAAATGTGGGGGAGATTCACAAAGAGTGGACTGCAGCTGGAGTCAGTGCTTCAAGAACCACTACGCACAGACGTATGTAAGACATGGGTTTCAGCTGTCTCATTCCTGCTGCTGACCAACTTTATGGAGATGCAGATTTAATTTTCCAACAGGACTTGGCACCTGCACACAGTGCCAAAGCTACCAGTACCTGGTTTAAGGACCATGGTATCCCTGTTCTTAATTGGCCAGCAAACTCACCTGACCTTAACCCCATTGAAAATCTATGGGGTATTGTGAAGAGGAAGATGCGATATGCCAGACCCAGGGATGGGCAATAATACATCAAAATGTATTTTAAAATAAAATACCAAATACCTTAGGCTATGTCCACACGAAGCCGGAGCTTACCCTAAACCGATCTTTTTTTTTCCTCGTCTCAAAAAATATCTGTGTCCACACAAACCCACTGAAACGACTCAAAATGATGTAGTATACATGCCAGACCATTATGTGGCACTGTAATTCTGTCACAGAAATGCACTTAAAGCAGTGAACAAGACTTGGAGCATGCGCATAAACCTTGCGCGCTGAATACAAACTATATCAAAGCTTAGAAATAACGCTTTATTTTGGCTCAGTAGCTTCTGCAGCACAAACGCAAGCATGTAGAGTCTGCTATTGCTGTTGTTGGTGCTGTTTTGTGGTGTTAGCGCGTCTGACTTGGGTCGACACGTGGGGTGATGACATCATCGTTTCAGAAAATATACGGATTGCCCCGTCCACACGATAAGGCAAAGACGGCGTTTTCAAATTTTTCCACTCTGGGACCCGGTTTCAAAAATTTGCGGTTTAACCTTTTGAAAATGCCAGATCTGTGTGGACGAAACGCCTATCCGATAAAAAAATTGTGCGTATTCACAGAAACGCGTCTCCGTGTGGACGGGGCCTTAATTTTAAAAGTATCAAAATAAACTACAAAATACAGCAGTCATACCATGTATCAAAATAAAATACTGTATTTTTGTATTTTGAAAATACTACAAAATACATTTACAAGGGAGCATGAAATGTCTTCGCAAACCTTCCATCAGTTGGTCCATTTGATCGATCCCTTCACCATTACACTGACTTGATTAAGTAAACAACGTTTGATAGCAACAGCTTTTCTTTGCCCGAGTCATACAACAAATCTGACATATGCAACCAGTTAAAGGCACAAATATGTAGGATTTTTAGATTAAAATATTCAAAAACCACTAAAACAATGTTATATTTTTTGTTGCCTTGTGTATTACATTATCCCAAATGTTTCCAAGGAATTCTAAATCCAGAGAAATAAGCAGTTTTAACCTCCTATAAATGACATCATTACCCTTGATTTCCCGTTTTATTTTGTCGAAAAACCATGGAAACATCAAAGACACTTTAGTACTGTATATTATGAGTTTTATTAGATAGGGAAGCAAATGTTTGGATACATTCATCGACAGAAAACTCATCATGTTATATCGCTTAACACATTAAGGGCCAGATTTACTAAAGGGGCAAATTATCGTGAGAGTGCAATTCCACAAACGTGTTGATGGGAGTGGCAAGTTTTGCACGTGATCTGCTGACTTGCAAATTAAAGAACACAGACATGGTCAGATCATTTACATAATGACTAACGCAATCTACCAAGAGCAGTGCAAATTAGAGTTGGGCCGCAAATAAACAGCTGAATCCTGATGCTGATGTTCTTATCAGGTGCGGGTCGACACAGGCGCAACTTAACATGTAATCTGACAAACACACATATACTGTATAATATAGTTTGCCAAGCTATGTTGGCCTATAGATATAGATATAGGCAAACGATATGTTCGGATAAAGTCTTACACTGGCATTTCAAAGAAATTAATAATCCTTCTACCACGCGCTCTCTGTTCTCTGCGGTGTCTCCTCCTAACAGTAACAATTGCAGCCATGTCACAAAATGGGTTCAGACATGCTTTTTTAGGGTGTTAAATAATGGTGTAAATACCAGTAAATTGATGAGCGCAAACATTAGTAAATCACATTGTTTGATTCATTTAAATACTCTCCTCCCAATTAATTTTGCATCTGAAAGGGAAACTCCTAAAAATGCATATGCAATAAGGTCAGCCACAAACACAACTCAGTCCACGCATTTTCAGTGCTAATTTTATACTGCATGTCTTTAGTAAATCCCGACAGTAGTTTTTTAACGCCAAAAGAGGGTTTGCGCTGGCATAAGCTGTTAGTAAATCTGGCCCTAATTCTTTTTGTTTGAATCTCGTTTTCTTGATTTATCCTGAGTACCATGTTTTACCATGACTAATATCGATCTAGCTTTCTGCAGTGTGCAACAAGTGTCTCATAGCAGTCGCCGAGTGAAAGCACAGAGTAGCACTAAACCAACTTTCAACACACAAATGTATCTAATATGATACGCAGCGCTGCTTTACCCTACGCGCACATGACCGGAAGAAGCGGAAGCGGTGACTGTGGCATAATAAAAGATACGCTGCTGTCGAGCTGTGTGTCGCACTCGTCTCTCATTAGTAATCGCTCCAGTGGGCTCGTTACTGCTCTCACAGCATTCGGCCCTGCTCTGCTTCATACTACAGTAATGTTAATAATCTCTCCATGAACATGATTTTTGCCTGAGTCCTGTCCCGATTCTTTTCCACCGGCTGTAGACGTGAAGACAACACATCTCATGATTCCGTGAAATCAAGGTGTCATCGAGCTTCACCTTTGTTTTGAATTAGCGATCTTTAGAGGCGAAAATGTACATATTGTGGCTTTAACAGAACAAATATTCACATATCCCTGTGATCTCCCAGATATAGGTTAGTTTTAAAGTAACCAACAGTATAATGTTTGCAAATGACTCCTAATTTATGTATCCTAATTTAATGTATCCTAATTTATTTACTTGGTGTTTGTTAATGAAGGGCCTACTTTGCATCAGCAACACTGACTCAATGACAACAACTCATTTATAAGAAGATAACTGATGGCACCTGTATTCATAGCAATTAGTTTTTAACCAATTAATCATTTGATTGTTAATCATAAATATAGGGGGCTGCTGCTCGGTATAATTGTTTTCAAGAACATTATGTAAATTAGTATACTATTTAGCCTAGTATACCAAAATGAACACCAAAACTTAACATGAACTGATAAAAATTATAGCAATTCATGCTAAAAATTGATGGAAAGCTGGCAGCCTGCACGTTTTTTGACCACCTTCTTCCATATGGATCAATTTTCTGTTCTGATTGCAACAAGTCTCTGCAAACTATTGAGTAGGCACCAATCAGAGGTCGCAATTTTATGATGTCATCATGTAGACTTCTTACAAAGTATTTTACAGTATTTTAAAAATACAAAAATACAAAACACTAAAGTATACAAAATACAAAGTCATTTTCATCAACCCTATCAAATACAAATGACAAAATACTATTTTGTATTTGAAATACTTATTTGAAATACATGTATCATAAATACTGCCCATCCCTGGCCAGACCCAACAATGCAGAAGAGCCACTATCAGAGCAACCTGGGCTCTCATAACACCTGAGCATTGCCACAGACTGATCGACTCCATGCCATGCCGCATTGCTGCGGTAATTCAGGCAAAAGGAGCCCCATCTAAGTATTGAGTGCTGTACATGCTGTACATACTTTTCATGTTCATACTTTTCAGTTGGCAAAGATTTCTAAAAATCCTTTCTTTGTATTGGTCTTAAGTAATATTCTAATTTTCTGAGATACTGAATTTGGGATTTTCATTAGTTGTCAGTTATAATCATCAAAATGAAAAGAAATAAACTTTTCCATTTTTAAATGGAATTAGTGAAATAAATCTTTTTGATGATATTCTAATTATATGACCAGCACCTGTATATCAGATACTTAAAACTCATACTACACTAGTAATAAAGAAATACAGTATATAGGTATAATGAATATTATAAAAAAAAAAAATTTCATTCATATTGACTTTTTTGTCACTTTTTGTGGCATTTTCATGGTTTGGCAAAGCCAAAAACTCACATCAGATGTGTTTATAGAGGCCTCTTCTGACAGAAAGAGTGTATGCCAAACACAAAGACCACGCTATGAAATTGTGCCCTCTGTAGGATTATGTGTGGAAATTAAACTTGTGCTGCGTCCCATTCGCATTAAAATGAGACTTTTCTTCAAATTTTAGTGCTGATGTATGTCATGAAGCCTTTAAATCAGTCTTAATCATCTATTTTAATGATATATTGTACATATTACCAACATAGAAAAGTGTCTCAGGGTATTACAAAAGTGGCCATTGCATGAACTTATGTGCCTTAAAGAAACTTTGGACCTTGCTTTTTTCCACACACCAGTGTCATTATTGGTGCTTGCCAGATGAGCTTCTTAAACATGATGGTAACAAGTTTTGGTTTTATACATAAGACCACAAGGATTTGAAAAAAAATTCCCAAGGTGTTGACATCACAAAGAGAGAAAGTCCCCACAAACAGTTATACTCTGCTTCTTCTGCAGACATTCAGTGTTTGTCGTCTTCATCATGATCACCATCATCTCTCTGCTCCTGCTGGCCTCTCTGCTGCCACACCTGACCTTCGCTGGTGAGACTGATTATAACAGCATAGCCTACTGGTTTTTAATAATAATTAATTGGTGCTGAATAAGTTACTTATAGCAGCATCTCTTTCATCTCATGTGGGTATAGTGATCAATGGCAAGGAGGCCATCCCCCACTCCAGACCTTACATGGTTTCTCTTCAGAAAAACTCTCAACATACCTGCGGCGGATTCCTAATTTCTAATGAGTTTGTCTTGACTGCTGCACATTGTGGAAAGTAAGACTGTACTTCTGAGTATCATGAATTTTCAATTTAATTCAATTTGCATTTATTTTTATAGCGCTTTTCACAATGCATGTCGTTTCAAAGCAGCTTTACAGAAACATGCACGTTTCTACATTACAATTTAGAGTAATCTGTTATCAGCGGTGACTGTGTCCAAGTAATGTCCATATGTCAAAAATGTAAAGTGCTAAAATAATATAAATCATACAGTTAGCTAACATTATGTATTCAGTAAGGCAGAAACAATGATCTCATTAAAGCAACTACAAGTTGTGATCATGATTGCAATACAATATAACGTTATAAAGAAAATTTGGCAGTGGTGCATGTTGATTCAGAGTTGGCATCATCGAAGTTCTCGCAGGGGTTCGCGCCATCTATAGTAGAACTTTTTCACCACGTGGTTCGGCTCGCTTACTTTCGGTTTGCTTTTCCACTGCAGTTAGTAGATCGTTATAGTTGCGCTGCCTCTACTGTCGTGGACCCGCACCTCGTCTACTAACCACTATACATCCATTTCTTTTTTCAAGTTGCGTGCGACGGTAGTTTAAAACAAATCGTTTCGCGAACAAATGATACTGCTGTGGCTGTTACTCGCTATTTAAATCTAGCTAGCGGGTGTATAAATCCAATGATGCTGGTAGTGACGAATGACGATTCTCTCTGACCAATCAGTGATCTGCAGTGTTTACACACATGTAGAATTGGTACGGTGTTCCGAGATTTTCGGTTTAAAAACAAAACAACATTATCTGGATTTCCGGTTGGTGACAAATGCTGAAAATGTTGCTGAAACTATTTTCTTTTCATGGTTTCCGTTTGGTTTAATTTTTCAACCGCACAGTAAAACCAAGCATCCCAGAACACCTAAATGTACGGTGGCCCAGTAGTGCACAACACAACGAAATTAAAAAAGCAAACATAAGTTCACAACACAACGGAAACAAGCCACAACACAACGAAATAAAGCCACAACACAACGGAATCAAGCCACAACACAACGGAATTAAACCACAACACAACGGAATAAGCCACAACACAACGGAATCAAGCCACAACACAACGGAATCAAGCCACAACACAACGAAATAAAGCCACAACACAACGGAATTAAACCACAACACAAAGGAATCAAGCCACAACACAACGGAAATGCTCCCGACCACTTGTGGGCTCTCAGAGCTAGGTAATATTACTATTCCTTGCCACTGTTCTATAAAGTCGACAGTTTTACAAAGATATCAATACCATGATTAGTTTTAAGTATGTAAGCATTGTATATCGACATGGTATATTAATTAAAAATCAACTACGTTCACAATAGCTTCATATTTATACTTGTGAATGATTTGACGCGATACCACGGCGCATGATAAAGGGAACATCCACCAATTCCACCAAGTGGTTAAAACGTATAATTTGTATTCATTAAAATTACTTTTAACATTTAAAAACAGACATGTTCAAATTCCAAAGGTTGTTAGTTCCTGTTGGTAAGACTGACAAGCTTTGGAATTTGAATATGTCTGTTTTTAAATGTTAAAAGTAATTTTAATGAATACAAATTATACGTTTTAACCACTTAGTGGGATTGGCAGACGTTCCCTTCATCATGCGCCGTGGTAGCGCGTCAAATCATTCACAAGTATAGGCCTAAATATGAAGGTATTTTGCACGTAGGTGATATTGAATTAATATTTCATGTCGATATGCAGTGGTTACATACTGTTTAAACTAATCGTGGTATTGATATTACTGCCGACTCTATAGAACAGTGGCAAGGAAAACTAACTTTACCGAGCTCTGAGAGCCCCCTAGTGGTCGGGAGCATTTCCGTTGTGTTGTGGCTTGATTCCGTTGTGTTGTGGCTCGATTTCGTTGTGTTGTGGCTTTATTCCGTTGTGTTGTGGCTCGATTCTGTTGTGTTGTGTCTCGATTTCGTTGTGTTGTGAACTTATGTTTGCTTTTTTAATTTCGTTGTGTTGTGCACTACTGGGCCACCGTATAAATGAGTTCGGTTGGATTATGGGCTAGCCTACTGATTTTCTTACAGGAAAATAAATAAATAAATAAAATATTGTTAAATACACGCAGCTGCCATTTGAATGATGTATTGCTACTTCTGTTACCTTATGAAGATTTAAAACTGGGTCATCCCTCTGGAAATGAAAGAAATAATGTCCAAAAAGTGGCCTATTTTGCAACCCTTTGTTATTCTCTGCCATCCATTCTTTTGACCATGTGTCACTTGTGTACCTGGATATACAATGATGATCATTACTGATATAAATGGACAATTTATTTTGTTACACAACAAAACATTCATTATTTGCCATGAATTCAGGTTGATTGGGAAACATTTTCACCAGTCATCTCAATGGCAAAAAGTGTCCCAGTCCCAGGGACTGTTGAATCTATTAAACTGTTGGATCAAAACATATTTGGTTTTATACAAAAACATGGGCCATGGACATGCCAACAACAAACTTTAGCTAATAGTCCCTTAATGTACAAAAATATGACACATAAGAAAACTATTCTCAGATCAAAAACAACATTTTTAGTCTTAAAGATTTTGACATATTTACCACTCTTTAATTTTTAATGACAATTTTTTATTTATTTAAAACAATTTTTTTAACAACAACAACACATGTATCTTACAGTGCCCCCCAAATTATTTTTATATTAATTTTATTCAACAAGGATTAAATAGATATTTAAAAAAAAAAAAAGAAAACGATTAATCATGATTAATCACATACATAATAAAAGTTTGAGTTTGCATAATATGTGTGAGTACTGTGTGTAATTAGTATGTATATATAAATACACAAATGAATATCTATTTTTAAGAGAAATGTGTTATGTACAATATTTTTTAAATAAATTAAAATAATATATAAATATAAATTATATAAATTATATAAAATTATATTAAAATTCATGAAAATAGGCAAAAACAGATTTGTTTTCTATTTTTGATCAAATAAATGCAGCCTTGGTGAGCCTAAACAAAGAATTTTATTAATACTATACTTTTGAACAGCAATACATCATATATATCAAAATTAACAAGAATTTAAGAACAATACCAGAATAGATATTAATCCTCATAAACATTTATACAGGTTTATTTCAGTTGTTACAGGCAGTGATGTACTCAATGATAACAACTAACAAAAGACCGAGTTTTAAAACATTGCAAGGTACAAATAAGGAAGATAACAATGAGCTCAACTCATTGTAGACGATAGCCTAAGGTTGTTCTGCTGTTACACATAGTGCCAGTCATACAGTTACAGACAACTGCACAAAACGTACATAGGCCTACTAATGAAAACATTATAAACTGTTAGGCATAAATCAGCTGTGACACTAAAAATATAGTTACCCTTATGGAATAATCAACTGAGAAACTCATGAATATTCATGTATGCTCTGCCTTCGGAAATCGAAAATCTCAGAAACCGAGGCTGAATCCCAAATGGCACACTTCTATGTACTTTCGCCCTACATTCCATTCGGAAGGGCTCATCCCTATGCCCTAATCCCTTCAAAGGGTTTACCCTCCAGAGTGAGAGCTTCGAAGGGATGAAGCTCTAGCGGAAGTGATGGTGTCTACGACCGACTGGGGTAGATCACTTAGAACCTCCACGTCCCGTCCAGGGACAAGACATGGAGCTTCCAGAGGTCTGGACGTGGGTGCCATAGGGTGCCCCGTCCCTGAGTCAGAAGGTCCTTCCTCAGAGGAATGGGCCAAGGAGGTGCTGTCGTGAGGAGCAAGGTCCGAGTGGGCCAATACGGAGCCACTAGCAATACCTGCTTCTTGTCCTCCTTGACTTTGCACAGGAGGCGAGCTTACACCAAGAGAGCCTACTGCTGTTCCGCAAGACCCACTACTGTAAGACTTAGACAACACTGGGGAAGCGAACCCATAGGGGACGCTGCTGGGGCCACAACCTACCCTATAGATAGGGGGAGATCTGACAGGTGACAGCAGAGCTGGCTCTGCTAAGGGAAAGATACAGGCACAACATATGGCACCCAGCCAAACATCAATGTCAGAGACGGACGTTTGGCCTGGCATCAGACACTCCACAATGTCCGAGTCACAAGGGGAGGCGGAGGAACTCGACAGGGTTCACCAAGTGGGGAACTCTACTGGAGCAAATGGATGCACTTATCCAGGGGGCGGGAGTGGCATAGCAAGCCGACACTAGAACGGGTTCTTCGCATTACTGGCTACTGGAAGCGAGTACACGGGAAGATGCTGGTTCCACACGAAGGCTATAGAATCTAGTTGGGTGTCGCCCAGCCCGTAGCTCTACAGATATCTGTCAGCGAGGCTCTGTGCGTCAGCGCCCAGGAAGAGGCATCTCCTCTAGTCTAGTGAGCTCTTAACCTGAGCGGGCAAGGCACGCCTTGGGACTGATAAGCCAAGGCAATGGCATTCACTATCCAGTGGGTCATCCTCTGCTTGGAGACAGCCTTTTCCTTCTGCTGGCCTCCGTAACAGACAAAGAGCTGATCTGAGGTCCTAAAGCTTCGCATTCTATCCACGTACAGGCGTAGAGTGCGGACGGGTCAGAGCAAAGCCAGGGCTGGGTCTGCCTCCTCCGAAGGCAGCACTTGCAGGTTCACTACCTGATCTCTGAAGGGAGTGGTAGGAACCTTGGGCACATATCCAGGCCGGGGTCTCATGATAAAGTGAGAGTCACCGAAAGGTCCAAAGGTCTGGACGCGGGTGCCATAGGGTGCCCCATCTCTGAGTCAGAAGGTCCTTCCTCAGAGGAATGGGCCAAGGAGGTACCATTGCAAGGAGCGTCAGTTCCAAAAACCTGGTCAGAGTGGGCCAATACGGAGCCACTAGCAAGACCTTGGTAAAGCCGCGGGGTAGGACTTTGTACTGATATGCCCGACCCTCAAACGTAAACCGTGGGAAGGGTCTGTGCGAGGCAGAATTGAGACATGAAAGTACGTGTCCTTCAGGTCGATCGTTGCTCCCTGCTGTCTGGCAGAGAGAGGCTGCTACTTTGCAGTCTTAGCAGGGGCAGAGGACGACGCAGACGGGTGCCCTCTGAGACGAGCAGACTGAGGTTGCGCAGCCAGTGGTGGGGTGGAGGCAGCAGCGGACCGCAGGGACAGGATGTGTTTTATAGCCTCAGTTGGCTTCTGTGCGGCCAAGAACAGGTGGGCAAAGCTCTCGAACGTGTCACCGAATAGGCCGAACTGACACATGGGGGAGTCCAGGAAACGATACTTATCGGTCTCCCTCATCTGCCAAGGTCAGCCACAGGTGGCGCTGCTGGACTACAAGTGTAGTCATCGCTTGATCAACGGAGCGAGCCGTCACCTTAGTTGCCCGGAGGGTGAGGTCGGTGGCGGCATGCAGCTCCCACAGCAGCTGTTGGTCAAGACCACACTGGGGCATGTCCATGAGCGCTTTGGCCTGATAGACCTGTAGCAGGGCCATGGCATGCAAGGCAGAGGCGGTCTGTCTGCAGGCTTCGTAAGCTTTCTCCGTCAGGCTTGACGAGAATTTACAGGCCCGGGATGGGAGACGCGGTTCACCGCGCCAGCCAGCGGCTGTTGGACACAGTTGCATTGCGATGGCTTGCTCGACTGGGGGATCCCAGAAACCGAGAAGGTTTGGGACGCAGTGGAGGATTCCAGATGAGCCCGACCTTTTTGGCGGCCCGGGAAAGCATAGCTGTCAACTCGGGATCGGCTTTGGGCATTGCTAAGGTCCCAGAGGCAGGTAGCACAGCCGAGTCTTCATCTCCCGAGGACTCAAGCTCACCTTCCGGTGCCGCAATCGACATCTGTTTGTCCGCAGGTGCACTAAAGGAAAGGGATGGTTGCTCGACAGAGGGGCCAGCACAATCCTCCAGCAACACCACAGGCTGCAGTGTTGTTGAGGGAATAGGGGCAGCCCTAACTGTGATCCTCAGGTCACCCTTCCTACACGCTGACGCGCCAGAGCCAGAGAAAATGGCCGAACGGGGCATAGGGGAGGGGACCCCTGCTCCCTGAGAACCAAGGAACGAGAGTCTAGACCTCAACACTGAGATAGTCATGTTCGCTCTGTGAAAGCTTGTGGCTTCGCTGTAGCATGACAAAACAAAGGCTCTTCAATAACAGGTTGGCTCCAAAGCGAAAGACAGAGTACAGAGTTACATCCACTTTCGTATTTATATGCGCCTTGTGGGGGCGGTGTGCATTATGCAAATATCGCACGCCAATTCCATTGGCTTGTTTAGTTTCACTCAAAGTTGATAGGGCTCTCTGGCGATATCCCAATTCATCGGTCACTACTGATGTACATCGAATGTGACTGACTGAAAGGGAACTTAAGTTAACACTCTGAGGTCTGAAGGTATCGCCGGCGATACCACAGTGGTTTTTTCTTATCAGTGTGAAAGAGACTCAAAATACTCCGTCAATGTTGCACATACAATTAAGAGTTATACACCATTTTAATCTGTGGAATATCTTCTTTCATTTGTGAACACTCAGAGTAAAAACAAAATGTTGTGCTCTTTGTAAAATAAAGAAAACTAACATGATGCGTGATCTCTCATCTCCCTCTGAACGAAGTCCAATCTGATAGTTCTTAGAAAATGAACTGTAACTTAGTGAATACTAATGACAAAAAAATTACACTTATGTCTAAAAAAACGTTAAGATGTCAGGTTTTAAAACATGTAAGTCAAATCGAAAACAAACCTTCTGTGTTTATGTAATCTGTATGAAAAGAGAGCCATGTCAGAAGTCCGTGATTCAGCTCATTATCCGCTAATGTGGCCACGCCCACGGAGCCAGCGCTATTCAGACGCAAATTCAGAGGCAATACATGCATTCATCATCTCAATCGTGTATTTATTGTCTTCAAAAGTGTTTTGAATAGCCATATTTAGCGATCTCTTGCCTCTGTTAGTTCCTTGATTGTCACATGATATTCCTCTTCTTTTACTGAGGCATTTGTGGACAAAAGGGGCAGAGCGCCCTCCGGCTGCAAGTATGAATGATGAAAACACAGTATCCAGCACTCATAGTAATGACAATAAATATAGAATAATAAATATTATCTCTGTATAGAAAATTGATATAAACATATGAGAATCCATCAATATTTCTCCAAATGTGTATGCTTTTAAGCATATTAAGAAATTATGGTCAATATAAGATTTTAAGAGTCAAAATGTGAAGCTTGAGTCTTAGATCTTTTTAATGATGTATAGTTTGTCAACTGCACATCAACATTTAGGCTCTATAATATAACAAATATAGTAGCCTATATGAAATGCCCTAGAGGTAGGAATGTTCAGACGCTTTGCATTACAGAAATACATTACATTTGAAAGTATATTAAAATAGAAAACCATTATTTGCTTAGTGACTTGAGACTTCTTTTAAAAACATTATAATGGCATTATAATGTGTTCAATATTTTGACTGGTAGTGTAATTTAACATAGGCCTATACAAAATTTTCTTCATATCATGTGCAATAATACGTGCATGCATGAGATCACAAAAATCATGTTTTTTTGTCCTGAGTGGACTTTAATCCTGTTATTAGCATGATCACAGAGGGTTTTTTCACAGCCTACCTGACTGAAAGGCCTCATTAATATGCAAGTCATTTCAGGTCATTATTATTCAATTCTTTTGTCTTCTCAGGTGAGAATCACCCATTATACATGAGGATTCCCGCCTCCTCGCATACTGTGTTTCTTGACCAAAAGTGTCTTAGAAAATTTAAATCTCTCTATTGTTTTATATGAAGGAGTAGGAAGGATAATTTTTACTTCATTCTGAAGCAAAAACTCTAGTCTACAACCTCCAATACCTAGAAGTCTTATGAACACAGATTTAATATACTTTTTTTGGCCTTATTTCAGTGACTTAAGTTTTTTGTTTTTTCAATAACCACGCATAAACATTATTCCTTCAAAAATACAAACATGTACGTACATGTTCCTCACATATTATTGTAGCCTAGTTTGTGCTGAATACAGTGTAATGACACTTTTTCCATTTATATGTTTATGAACAACTGAAAAAAGCACAAATGTCAGGGCATGTCAAAACTTCTCCAGGGCCCCAAAAATCCTCAGACCCCTGAGGGTTAAGATTAATGTTTCCACAAACAGAAAAGAAGAGCTGACAGTTGTGGTTGGTGCACATGACCAACGAAAAGGAGCTGTCCACATTAAAGTGAAGTCCTATTACAGACATCTGGATTATAGTGAAGAATCTTGGCAGAATGACATCATGCTTTTGAGGGTAACAAATTGCATTTATACCAGTTGTTCAAAATGATTTAAACACATGCCAACACACGTAAACACACGTTACAGTAAAGGCAACACACACACACACATGCAAAACAGCATCTCTTCAGTGTACTGAGTTTGTGGTGACAATAAATGGGTTATTCCCACATACCTGATCATCTGTGGTAAAGTCTCTAACCGGACACTCTGTAGTGGGTCTGTTATCAGCCAGCAAATTCACATAATCAAAGAAGAGCTACCAGTAGCCACTCATTTTTACAGTTGGTGTCATATGGTGTTGGGTCATCTGAAATCTTCATAAGAAGTTTAAAGGGTACATAACATGCACAGTTTCAGCCAATCTCATGTTAATCTTGAGTACCTATAGACCCAGATAGCAACATTGTGTCTGCCTAGATCCGGCCCACATCTGGCACATGTGGAATGATGATCTGGCCCACATGCTGCACTGAATTACTGCCCTTGTGTGGGCCACTTCTGTTTGCCAGATCTGGGCCACAAGCAAGCCACAGCAATGCCACATGTCAGCCAAGTCCGTACAATGAATTCCACCCTTTATTACATAATAAAGTGCCATGCTCGAAAAAAACCTGTCCAAAATCTGTATGAAATCTGAAGAGTATTTTTGGCACAGAAATACTCCGTCATACGTCCAACTCGTTTTTTTTTTTTTTTTTTTAAACTTCGGCCATGTTTAGCATGATAATCCAACTCTTTAACAATGTAAATAATTCAGAATGCATGAAACAGCATTAGACCCCCCCCCCCCATTTAAAACTAAAATCTTATTTAAATGGTTTCATCATTCCTTCACAATCTTTTCTGAAAGAATAAAGAAACCTAAAAGCTGAAGTTAAGATTAATGTTTCCGTAAACAGAACAGAAGAGCTGACAGTTGTAGTTGGTGCACATGACCTATGAAAAATGAATGAAGGAGCTGTCCGCACTGAAGTCCTACTACAGACATCTGGATTACAGTGAAGAACCTTTTTGAAATGACATCATGCATTTGAGGGTAACAGACTGCATTTATACCAGTTGCTCAAAATGATACCTGCTCATTTAAACACATGCCTGTTAACACTAATTCAGTTTTTGGATTGCAGCTAGAGAAAAAAGTCGAAAATAATAAAAATGTCAAATGGATTTCTATACCAAAGACAAAAGGAGACATCGAAGCACATTTTGATTGCAGTGTTGCAGGATGGGGACGTTTAGTAAGGAATGGCACTCCAAGCCCAGTCCTAATGGAAATGAACATGAAGATCATGAATAACAAAATATGTGAAAATATTTGGAAATGGACGTTCTTCTCAGCTGCACAAATTATGTGTGTATATGGCAAAGGAGGAACCTGTAAGGTATGTAAAAAGGTTTCTAAAAATGTAATAATGATAATATTAGTAATTAACAAATACAATAATAGAACAATAAATAAACACATTTCAATGTATATAACACTTACAATGCATGAAGTAGTCTCAATGTGCTGAAGAGAGAAAGGTAATAACTGGATTTTTAGTGACGCACTGATCCTTGAATTTTAACATGGGGATTCAGGAGGTCCTTTGGTTTGTGGAGACGCTGCTGTTGGGGTCGCATCTTTTGGAAATCGCTGCAATTCACCTGAGCATCATGATGTGTATACTAAGATTTAAGCATACTTTCAATGGATCAAAAATATAATTGAAAAAAATTATTGACTTTATAATAATAAAGAAAGATCTGTAGTACTAGTGCTTAATAAAAAATGTTTCCAAATGTTTAACAAATGTTTCCCCACATCTTGTTCTAAAAAAGTGTCATGTTTTAAGAAAAATAAATCAAATGGTCCTCAGTGTTACAACCTCTTAAAATTGCAGTAACTTCCTGTCTAGATGCATTATGCAAACTGTTTGCTCTGCATGCTATTTTAAGAAAGACCACAAATGTATCTAGAAAAAAATGCTTCAAATGGCTCTGCTCCAGTGCAATGTAAGCATAGCAGGAAATTATGGAGTCAAATTAATGCCTTAAAAGTTTTGCACAAAAATAAAGTTTTGCAAAACAAAAAAAAGAATTGAGCAATAAAAAAATGTTTTGCAAACAAAAATAAAGAATTGCAAAGGAAAAATAAAGTATTGAGCAGAAAAAAATACGTTTTGCAAGCAAAAATAATAAATTGCAAAATAAAATAACGTAGTGCAAAAATAAAAAATATAATCAATTACAAAAATCAATGACAGCTGTAATCCTATTTTATCTTTGCCACATATTTTTCATGCTCAAACCTACTAAATCATTTGCAACGCTCATTTTATTCTGCGTTTCAGTCAAGCGTGCGCTCACGATACCGGCTTTCGTTTGCGCTGCACTGTTCTGTGCGGTTCTCTTTATGGCACTGGATTTGACGTGGGGGTGGAGTCAAGAAACGGGGGCACGCCCCCGCGAAACACGTCATCGGCAGGAGACGCAGATCGCAACAGAACAGATCAAGCATAGAGACAGAGCGCATTTATCATAATCTGAAAACCATGCCCACCGGGGGAAAAACAATCCAACCGTCTCCATTGACTTTGTAATGCATGAGGCTGCCTCCTTGTCTTTTCTGACTCATTACAAAAAAAACAGAACAATGCCTAAAAGCTGCTGTGTGACAAGGTGTACAGCTAACAAGCTAAAAAACCCAGAAATAAGTTTTTATAAGCTGTCGACCCCAAAAAACGAATGTTTAAGGACACAAAAGTGGATACAGGCAGTGAGACAGAGCACAACAGGTCATATTACTATAAGAAATGCATTGGAGGGGGTCGTAATTGGCGACAACATATGCTAAACAAACCAACAAAAACAAACCATTCATTATTTTTAACCATGTCAAAGAATTATTTCACCTGTCGCTGATTACGTTCCCCTCCAATGCATTTCGCGGGGGCGTGCCCCGTTTCTTGACTCCACCCCCACGTCAAACCAGTGCCATAAAGAGATCCGCACAGAAAAGTGCAGCGCAAAAGAAAACCGGTATCGTGAGCGCACGCTTGACTGAAACGCAGAATAAAATGAGCGTTGCAAATGATTTAGTAGGTTTGAGCATGGAAAATATGTGGCAAAGATAAAATAGGATTACAGCTGTCATTGATTTTTGTAATTGATTATATTTTTATTTTTGCACTACTTTATTTTATTTTGCAATTTATTATTTTTGTTTGCAAAACTTATTTTTTTCTGCTCAATACTTTATTTTTCCTTTGCAATTCTTTATTTTTGTTTGCAAAACATTTTTTTATTGCTCAATTCTTTTTGTGTTTTGCAAAAACTTTATTTTTGTGCAAAACTTTAAGGCATTAATTTGACTCCATAGGAAATACATTAGACTGAATATGTAAAATAATCTTGTCAACGCAGTTAGGGTCATGTGACCTGTTTATCATTGCATATGCAAACCTGAATTAGGATAGTAAGTCTCTTGAGCACTAAGCATTTTTAAAAGATACAGATAATTGTTTACATGTGTGCGCCCTCTAGCGGTGTAGCCTGTAAAAACCTATGTACATTTCTTAGGAGTTTCATTAAAGCTGCTGTAGGTAACTTTTGTAAAAAAAATTTTTTTACATATTTGTTAAACCTGACATTATGTCCTGACAGTAGAATATGAGACAGATAATCTGTGAAAAAATCAAGCTCATCTGGCTCCTCCCAGTGGTCCTATTGCCATTTGCAGAAATACACCGCTCCCGGTAAGAAACAACCAATCAGTGCCAGGAGGAGTGTCTTAGCAGTGTCAATCAATCAAGCTCGCGTGCGCGCTGATCTCACCCCTCCCATGCACAGCGCCAGCGCATACAGGCTTCAAGATTACCGGTGTGCCGCAGCTTTGCTTATGGCGGAAAAACAATCCAAACTGCCAATTCCTCGAGTGGCACCTGCTCATAAAATAAAGACGGGTAAACGGAAAAAGACAGATGACGATGATAAAAAAGCCAAAAAGAAAGAATTAGATAGAGCCCGAAATAAAACGAGGGTAAATATCGGTGCGGCTTTTCCGAGGTGGAGGGAGCTACGTGTCCTGAACGGATTAAAAACCGATGCAGAGTCAGCCACATTTCTGCTTGACAAGTAAGTATCCCTGCTTGATTTGTTTAATTTTTTAAGAACTACACAACTAAGATAATTTCAAAACAGGACTGACAAATTATGTATGGCATGGTTTCTTGTAGATTTCAGGGTGGTCCTTTGCATATAACATCGTTTTATTTCGCCATAAGCAAAGCTTCGGCACACCGGTAATCTTGAATTTGACGCCTGTACACTGTGCATGAGAGGAGTGTGATCAGCGCGCACGCGAGCTTGATTGATTGACACTGCTAAGACACTCCTCCTGGCTCTGATTGGTTGTTTCTTACCGGGAGCGGTGTATTTCTGCAAATGGCAATAGGACCACTGGGAGGAGCTAGAGGAGCTTGATTTTTTCACAGATTATCTGTCTCATATTCTACTGTCAGGACATAATGACAGGTTTAACAAATATGTAAAAAATATTTTTTTACAAAAGTTACCTACAGCAGCTTTAAGTTAAAACTAAGCAGAAACATCTTTTCTTTTCTTTTTTGTTTCATCTTATGAGAAAAAAACTCCACTTCGAATGGCTAGATTTACATGATTTACAAAATCCTTGATTTTGCGGCACGTTTTCTTAAAAAATGCGATGGAATATGTGGGATATTTTTGCAATTTTATGCGATGAAATTGCGGGAACTTGCAAAAACTGCGGTTTGATGAAAAAGAGAAAAAAAAGGTGATTTCCCCCAACACCCTGTTCTCACTAGGCTACTACCTTAATGTAAAGAGTAGCCTAATTTCTTATTACTTCCTATGATAAGCAAGGATACTAAATCACAGATTATTTAAATTCTCATTCTGTTTTATTTCAGACCTTAATTAACACATGGCTCAAACTTACAAAACATTGAGTCAAACAAGTTCTGTAGCTTTACAAAAGGAATATTCAACGACTTCTGTAAAAATATATATATATATATATATATATATATATATATATATATATATATATATAAAAAATGTGTGCTTCCTGTTTTAGAGGTAGTTATACAAAACAGACATCTGTTAAATTAAGTGCTTCCAATGCACAAAGTTCAATCTCTTACTGCAACGTAAATTATTTTGCATACTACTAATATACTACTTACAACTGTAAGGTTTTGGTACTGTTCTGTAACAAAAAAGTGCAATCTAACAACTGTCATGTAACACACCGGGAAACTGCTTCGCGCGGTCTTTTGCGATTATTTTTGTTGGCAAATGAGAATGATTTGCGTTCTTCATCATGGTTTCACCCTGGTTTCACCGCGGCTTGCAGATGATGTTCACGTCGCGTAGTTACGTCACTTCATAAGGTTCCCATGGCAATAGGGGAAAATAATGGCGCTTTACTTGTGTGAAGTAAACGCAACATTTTTCAACTTTCTACTAAGATATATGTGACTTTTTTGCAACGAAAATACAGGAATTATGAAATCATGCTAGCCCCGCATATTTTGCTTGCTGAAATCGGCAATTTATGCGGCGAAAGTGCGGCGTAGGCTATTTGAAAAAAATGCGACCCCCGCATAAATATGCGGACTTTGGCTGTTTATGCATTAAATCAGGCGATCGCATAATCTCGTTTTTCTGGAGGGACTGTTCAAAGCTCTGTGCACTGTCAGCATGTTTCATCATCTCATCGCCAAGCTACAAAGATTATCTAATCTTATTATCAGAGTTAATGACACCACAAACTGAAAGAAAAACTTACTGGAAGCTCAGTGTCTCCACCCACCTTTTATATATATTTATACCATGTTTAGCCAGCAAGAGCTCATCGATCGTCATCTTCATCATGACCATCATCATCTCTCTGCTCCTGCTGGCCTCTGTGCTGCCACACCTGACCTTCACTGGTGAGACTGACAAAACAAAATACTAATAACTCAAGTTAATATGAATCAGTGAGTAGGAAACATAATAACTAACAATATCTCTCTCAGCTCGTGTGAATGTGGGTATAGTGAACGGCACAGAAGCAAAACCTCACTCCAGACCTTACATGGTTTCTGTCCAAGCGAACAAGCAACACATCTGCGGTGGATTCCTAATTTCTGATAGATTTGTCATGACTGCTGCACACTGCAAATACATGTAAGACCTTGTTTCATCTGCAATCTTGAGTTATTCAATTATATTATTGTTATTAGCTTAAATTAGCTTAAAATTAATAAGTGATACCTATATTATTAATTATTGCTCAATACAATACTTATGTTATTATAATATTATAAATAATTTAATAATAATACGCAAGCTAATTATAATTAATAAATAATTATTAAATTTATTAAATTATTTAAAATTATTTATACATTTCATGACTACAGTACAATCATATACTGTACTGTAAAATATTCGTCCTGACATCGGCAACCAAACCACCACACTTACAGAAGTTATTGCTAAATATAACTTGTTTCTTTTAACAGTTTTCCAGTTCTAACAGTTGTGCTAGGTGCACATGACCTACAACAAAAGAATTTGGACCGACTCAATGTGGATTTCTACCATGAGCATCCGGACTATACCAATGGATCCTATCATAATGACATTTTGATTTTGAGGGTAACAAACTGCACTTATTTAAATTGTTCTAGTGGTCTGGTCTGTTTTATATTACACTTCTCACCCCCATCTGGAAGACGATCAAATCTTTCTATTAATGATGATGCCGTTTTTGGTTTACAGCTTGAAAAACATGTGGAACCAAACAACATTATCAAGAAGATATCCATACCAACGAAAGAAGATGATATCGAAGCAGATACTGTTTGTAGTGTCGCAGGATGGGGGAGTTTAAAAACAAATGGGAAAGGAAACAACCGCCTCATGGAGACAAATGTGACGGTCATGAATAACATGAAATGTGAAAGTAAATGGGGGAAAAAAGAATATGCAGCTTCACAGATGATGTGTGTATATGGCAATGGAGGAAGCTGTGATGTATGTAAAAAACACAACAACAGAGTAACCAAATGTTTATGTGTCAGTGAAGTTACAAATTATGACAAATCATGACTTATGTGTTGATCTGTGTTTATTAACAGGGGGATTCTGGAGGTCCTTTGGTTTGTGGAGACACTGCAGTCGGTGTAACATCCTTTGGGGACCCTAAGCAGTGTAATTCACTTGAACTACCTGAAGTTTATATTAAGATTTCAGCATATCTTCCATGGATAAAGAGCATTATTGGAAATGTTAATTGAATTAATTGCAGATTAAATGGGGTGATTTTTGTTTTTTTGAAAGTTGAGTTGATTTCCCCCAAAATCTTCATTCAATAAACATAATAAACATTGTAATATGCAAAAATATGTACTTTGTGTTTTTTCTCAATGAAGGAATAAACAAACAAAATATAAATGACAGTGGTGGTGAGAAAATAGGTTCTAGAGTATATTTGAGACTATAGTTTAAATTAATACCTTTACATTGCATGACAGATTGACATTATCCTGCATTGTATAAGCATTTGTTTCATGTGTCATAAAACAGAAATAGGCTTCTAGGAAATGTCATATCCTTTTTATTTTCCTGGCAAAAACATCCTGAGTCCTTCACATAAAAATCAGTCTACAGGCTTCAATAGACAACGGAAGTCTGGGAAGGTCCTGTTTTTTAAGTTTCATTATAAACCGTTCACACATTGGCAATAAAAAAGGGATTAATACATGAAAATTCTCACAGACATTAAGAATTTTTAAGAACCCATTTAAAGACATTTGAATCCTGGGGGAAAATGTAGCACAAAAATATTATGTTGGACAAATGTTTTCAACATTAATAAAAAGAACAAATCTTTCATGTGCAACAACTAAGAGACTTCTTTCAAAAACATTTAAAAAATCTTCCCAGTCTCAACCCCAAAATTTTGAACAGTAGTGTAGTTTTTGGTCTGTATACACTACAAACACATATATTGCAAAAATTCATAAACATGGTGTTTGTATAATATAAGAACCAGTGTTGGGGAAAGTTACTTTTAAAAGTAACGTGTTAAAATATTGCATTGCTCTCTAAAAATGTAACTAATTGCATTAGTTATAATGTGTTATGTTACTTTTTCTCACATTAGCTGGGCTTGCTTGTTCTATTTTTGGCAAATGTTAAGGCCCTATCACACAAAAAGTGAAATGAATAAGCCTCAGGTTGAAGGAAATGCAAATTTCCGCTTGTACAATACAGGGTGCATGGTTGTAATGAATAATCAAAAGTCAGCAACAAAAAAATGGTTAATAAAGTATAATTAAGTAAAGAAATGAGATTTAATACGTAAAGTATATTTGTGTTATTAATTATTGCAGGTTTGCATAATATTCAGTTTGCTTTTCACTGTTTTATTCATTTTGAAGAATACAGAATCTGTTTTTGTGCAAGTGAGATGAGTAAATGCATGTTCACATTTAGTCTAGAACCACAAAAACCATCATGTTCACACAGTGCAAACAACATCTCTGCATGCTCACGATTTCTCAACATAAGAATGGAAAAGGTGTCAGTCAATAAATGAGAATTTATTTTAAAATTACTTATTTTAAAAGTAACTGTTATTTTATTGTTAATTTTGAAAGTAATGCATAGTTACTTGGAAAATCTGATTATGTAACTCATTACTTGTAATGTGTTACCCCCAACACTGACAAAATGCTATTTTAAACTCACAATCTTCATTCTGAGTATTTCTTTCTGATAAGATCTGCTAGCTCTCTTTTTTACTCAATTAGTTTAAAATGATAGTACGTTCTGATAAAAAAAAAAAAAAAAAAAACTGTTTCCTGTTAACATCACGTGCAGCCAGTATCTTGAGTTGTAGTCTGATATGGATTTTCTGCCTGACCTGTTCGTTTTTAATACATTTTAAGATATTTTAATTCCGTTCAGTTAATTTTAAATCATGCTTGCCTTGATCACAAGTAAGAGCATTTCATGTGCAAATTCGTTTTTGCTATTGACAGACAGTTGTGGAGCTTATGAGCTCGGCTGTGCCACACAACTGTAACTGTTCAACCATATCCACCCTGGCCACGATGAAAATTTTCACTGCAAACTTTTTTCTTTCAATGTTATCAAAATTAGTAAAAAATGTATTTTATTATTTAAATGTTTTATTTGAGTTGCATGCACTATAATGCACAATTCTCAATTTTCAATCTACATTTTCTGTAAGATTTTTAGCACCAGAGAAGCAGTAAATAAATACATCAAGGTCTTTTTTTCTTTTCAACATATGATTATAATTCTAGTGAAAATGAGTCAGTGAGTCCGTCATTAATCACTTGGTCTTGTTTACAGCTTACTTGAATTTGATCATTAGATATGACATTGTGGTGCCCTGGAAGATGGTCTGATAAATAGTTACCAGAAGCTCAGTGTCTCCACCCACCCTTATATTTCTACAGTGTTTTGAGAGCTCACTTATTGTCTTCATCATGACCATCATCATCTCTCTGCTCCTACTGGCCTCTCTTCTGCCACACCTGACCTTCACTGGTAAGACTGATTGACTTAACTGCATGTTGATTAATCTGGTTAATAATATAATTAACCGTCTCTCTCTCTCTCTCAGCTCGTGTGAATGTGGGTATAGTGAACGGCACAGAAGCCAAACCGCACTCCAGACCTTACATGGTTTCTCTTCAGAGGAACTGGCAACATGTTTGTGGTGGATTCCTCATTTCTGACGAGTTTGTCTTGACTGCCGCACATTGTCGAGAAAGGTAGTGTATTGTTTGGCATTTGACATGCTATACTCTAAAAGAAAAAGCTTATTATATTAATATAATCTATTTTATAATAACAGATCAGAGACTTTAACAGTTGTGGTCGGTGCACATGACCTAAAAAATAAGACTGAGGGTTCAGTGCGCATCGGAGTGATGTCCTACCACCAGCATCCAAACTTTACGGTGGAACCTGTTATGAATGACATTATGCTTTTAAGGGTAACAATCTCTACTCATTTCAGTTCAAAATGATAGTGTGGCGATGACACTGTTTATTCTCTGTTATAAATGTGTTTTACTTGATTCACCTGCGGTTGGGAGGAGGTGTCCGGGAGGAAAAGAGTTAGGAGGGAGGGGCAAACACAGCGCGCGGAGAGTAAAGGAGAATTGAGTTGAACGTTAGTCAAGAGGAGGAAACGTTAGTCAAGCTCTTTCTGCGTTTTGTTATTTTTGGGGAAGTTAAGACACCTCCTGATACCCGCGTTTTAGTTTGTAAACGTTGAGGAAATAAACCACAGCCCGTTCGGCTTTCAAACTGGATTCTCGTCTCCTGCCTGTTTCTCCTGGCAAAGTGCAAAACGTCACAATATCTTATTAGATAAATATTTATACAATAACCTTATATCTTTAAAAATAATAAATAACTTAAAATATGAGATATATTGAGCCCCTAAAGGGATGTGGTGGTGAAAAAAAAATTGGCAGGATATATATATATATATATATATATTAAAAAAAAAAGTATTTAATTTTTTTTTTTTAAGTATGTTCCCTCGCAAAGATATTTGCATTCCCTCGCAAAACTTTTTGCATTCCCACCCAACTTGAACTTGTTGGACTCAAAAGAAATGCGGTCAGTGCTTAAAGGGATAGTTCACCCAAAAATGAAAATTTGATGTTTATCTGCTTACCCCCAGGGCATCCAAGATGTAGGTGATGTCTGTCAGTTCATATAATGTATGTCAATGGGAAATCCATCTATAAGAGTAAAAGAAACATGCACAGACAAATCCAAATTAAACCCTGCGGCTCGTAACGACACATTGATGTCCTAAGACATGAAACGATTGGTTTGTGCGAGAAACCAAACAGTATTTATATAATTTATTACCTCTAATACACCACTATGTCCAAATGATATAAATACTGTTCAGTTTCTTGCACAAACCGATCGTTTCGTGTCTTAGGACATCAATGTGTCGTCACGAGCCGCAGGGTTTAATTTGAATTTGTCTGTGCATGTTTTTTTACTCTCATAGATTTTGTTACCATTGCCATGCATTATACGACTGACAGACGGCAACGGTTGGAGTTAAAAATCTTCATTTGTGTTCTACTGAAGAAACAAAGTCACCTACATCTTGGATGCCCTGGGGGTAAGCTGATAAACATCAAATTTTCATTTCCCTTTAACTCATGGTGTTCAGTAAAGTTTGCAATATCACAGATTCGAACTTCCCGGATCAATAACTCGTGAGCTAAACGTTGTTAAAACACAGATTCTGAAGTGTGCTTACAATGGACATTTTACTCTCCCATCAGGCCACGTGAGAGGATTTGTGAATGGTGATGATGAAGCAACACAACTGAAACTGGTAGATCACGTGATAAGGGCAACATGGCAAATGCTTGACTCAAATGAAGTACATCCAGATTACATTCATATATTCATATTATATAGAACTTTTTAGTGGTCATGAAGTAATTACTTATTCAAAAATTAGTACCTACTCAAGAAAGTATGCAATTTCGGACGCAGCCTCTGTTTCTAAAGCTTTGCATATGTAAATGCTTTCGTATTATGGAGCTCAGGGGAACGCAAAACATTTGCGAAAGAACGCAAAAGCATTGACCGATTATTTTTCCTCCCATCTCATTTTTTTCCCCCACCATCATATGTCCCTTTAGGGGCTCCGTATTACTTAGATGCTGTCAATACATCCTTATTGTGCATTTCAGCATATAGGCTATCTGAACGTACAAAGATGGATCAGTACAGGCTTGATCAGAAAATAAACCAGACAAAAAAATCTCAACTTAAGGGAAAAGACTTAAAACTGGTTGTTCTGATCAAACAAAATAGAATTTAAAAAAATTGGAAAACCGTCATTCAATGAGATTAAATCTTTACAGTATATTATTTATAACTTTATAAATCTTCTATTATATGATTTTGTACTACAGCTGGATAAAAAAGTCACACAAAACGAGAAAGTCAACTGGATATCCATACCAGTGAAAGAAGAGGACATTGAAGTGCATTCTGTGTGCAGTGTTGCAGGCTGGGGAAGACTGAATATTAATGGCTCCCTTAGCAATCGTTTAATGGAGACACATGTAAAGATCATGAATAACACAGAATGTGAAAATAAATGGGCAAAATACAACTATTCAGCTTCACAGATGATGTGTACATATGGCGATGGAGGAAGTTGCACCGTAAGTACAGTAGAAGATCATCTGTCATTTGATCCACACACTGACTGATATATGAAGCGCACTTAATCTTTGTGTTTACATAACAGGGGGATTCAGGAGGTCCTTTGGTTTGTGGGAAAACCGCTGTTGGGGTCACATCTTTCGGTGACCCTGATCTCTGTAATTCATCTGAGCTACCTGAAGTTTATATGAAGGTTTCAGCATATCTGGCATGGATACATACATTTATTGGAAATGTTTATTGACATTTACATGGTTTTGACTTGAATTTCTCCAAATTGTTTCAATAAATGCTCCATGTGTCAATCATCCATGAGTCTATTTTTTTATCTAGCCCTAGTTTGGCGTTTATGCAAGAAGGATTTTTTACACAAGGAAAAGAAATGCATGTAGCATCAACAGGACTTTTATTACAGTGTAAATAAAATACTGCAAAACTCTACTTCTTCGCATACATTGGTTATTTGTCAGTTTCCTTGCACTGATGGTATGACTTGGGCTAGCTTTGGGTTGACCCTACATTCAAGAAAATGAGGAACATGTGTTTGGTGGCTTCAGCCTTCAAGCTTTTTATACTGTATCATATATAGTGGAAACTTTGTGAAAGACCACAAATTTTTCACCAACAGTATCTTTGCTTCCAAAACTAAAACCCCCTAGTGATGGACAATTACTTATATTCCATTATGTCAAGTACATTTAGAAAATAAGGCTTTTATGGAAGTGTGGGTTAGCAAATGATTTCTTGATTATATATATATATATATATATATATATATATATATATATATATATATATCTTGTATTATGACAAATATCAAACAGGGCTAGTCTGTCCTTGTAATGTAAAAAAATAAAATATTTGTTAGAAACTTTGAGATTAGTCACAATTTTTCTTTAAAAGCAGTTTTTCACTTAATATTTTACAACAAATTTATAATATTTTGGAATGTATTTTCTACTATACAAATTTTAATAAAACTAAATATCAAAAATATTTAGCTGCCTTATATTTTTGTCTTCTACAAGAGGTTATTCATATTTGGGGGTAGTATCAAATTCTTATTACTATTTTTATTATAAACATCTAATTGAATAACACAAAAACCTTGTTGATGTTTATTGATGGTCTCTATGGTATGTTCAAACATATTTTGGGTTTCTTATATTACAATATATTAAAACAGCAGTGTTCATGTTTCATATGGGAATTTCTACTGTTCTTGACAGAGGACAGTTGTGGTTCTAGCAGCATATTGTGAAGTTCTACCACATCCATCTTGAACATTGTGAAACTGCACTGCACTTTTACAGCACAAACCATCTTTGATTGGGAAAGAATTTTAAAGGGGGGGGGTATAATGCTATTTCATGCATTCTGACTTATTTACACAGTTAAAGAGTTGAATTATCATGCTAAACCTGGCCAAAGTTTCAAAACACGAGTTGGACTTATGACGGAGTATTTCTGTGCCAAAAATACTCTTTCAAATCTTCACAAACTTCGGGGTCTTTTTTTCAAGTATGTGTCTGTGTGACATCAGAATGGTCAGAATTCCTTGTACGGGCACTTCTCCCAGAAGAGCGAGCACACACGCGTCGACCAGAGCGAGAGAGCAAGAGCACGCTCATCAACGTGCTTTGTTCGGGTTTTTACGGAAGTCACAGGACTTTAACGAAATCAACAATGTCACCAAAGAAGTGTGTTTTTGGTTGTGAGGGAAAGATAACCTTACTTCCCAAAGAACCCAGCGTTAAAGGGAGCTGAGAGTTTTGTACTCACACATTACATTGATGCGCTCTCAATATTTGTTATTAAAATAACCATAGAAACTGATAGTTGCAATCACTTTTTTATTGGTTAAAATGAATGGAGAATATCTTGTGTTTTTCCGTGGCTGCTTGAGCCCTCAGGATCGCCGCTTATAGTTTAATAAACAAGGCCCAGTTCTACGCTGGAGTTACAGATCGTTTGAAACTGAAAGATGGAGTGGTCACAGCAATAATGATCCCGGTAATGAGTCGGAGCCACAGGTGGTGAGTAAAACTGCTTCAGGTGCTTTAGGCGCCTAAGTGCATATAATGTAAACAATACGAATGTAGTGAATTTATAAATTCTTTATTCATCATTCACTATACGCTATATTCATTACAGTAATTCAAAAGTTATCCAGGGATAATGTGATGGTGTATTGCGTGTGTTTAAATATATTTGTTTAGCTGACCATTGATAGCTTGCAGCCGATCTCTACACAAAAGCTGCACGTGCTTGTGACAGCTCGTCGCTCTATCTCCGCTCACACGACACGCCTCCAGGCGCTCCGCTGTTTTCGGAAAGACTCGGTACAGTGTATGTATCTTTTATAAATATGATAAAACTAAAGACTTTTCGGCGATATGAAAGATGCTATACTACTCTATAGGTGCTTCAGATTAACATGAGATTGGCAGAAACTGTGTTTGATACCCCCCCCCCCTTTAAAGTTAATGAGATAATTAAGTGATTAATTGAGTGATGATTGACCGTTATTGAAGACACCTGATGTTAACAAGCAGAATTACCAAAGAAGAAAAATCACAATTTTAATTTTAACAATTTTGATCAATGTTTGCTTTAGTTGGGCTCTTGACCCTTGATTTAATATTAAAATTTGTTTGGGTTGTTGTAACTGAGTTATAACAGCCAGACAAGCAAAGAGAAAAGATGATCAGGTGGTGTTAGTTATGTTTTCATTTAATCATTATTTGATCTGAATCGCTAAATTCATTAGAGCCCAATCTCTGAGTTAGATTTATATTATTGAATACAGCAGCTCTACAGCAGAAAATCCTGCTTTTTCAACATAATCCAAAGAATTTTGTAAAAGTTGTTACAAAAAGTTCTAAAACTTTTTGGCAGTAAACCCACCAGATGGGTTTGGTGCACACGTGGATAAATGTTCCCCATGCCCACAGTTAAATATACTACTAGATCTTTAATGTTGTGGGCCTATTTTTCATATATATGTATGAGGTCTTTGAGTCGACCATGAACTCCTCTGAATACCAAAGTATTCTAGAGTCAAATGTGAGGCCATCTGTCTGACAGCTAAAGCTTGGCTAAAATTGGTCCATGCAACAGGACAATGATCACAAGAACATCAGCAAATCTGCAGCAGAATGGCTGAAAAGAAGAGAATCAAGGTGTTGCAATGGCCCAGTCAAAGTCTAGACCTCAACCCAACTGACATGTTGTGGTGGGATCTTAAGAGAGCTGTGCATAAACAGATACCCGCAAACCTCAATGAACTGAAGCAACGCTGTAAAGTAAGAGAGACTGATAAAGTCGTACAGAAAATGATTCCTTCAGCTTATTACTGCTAAAAGTGGCTCTACAAGCAACTGAATCATAGGGTGTACCTAGTTATCACCAATGGCTTTTTCATTTTGGCTTTATTTTTGTTATATAAATAATGACGCAGTGTAATATGTCATTTGATGTTGTTCATCTGAGGTTGTATTTACCTAATTTTAAGACCTGCTAACAACCAGGTGATTTTTGTTATGTTCTGAAACGTAAAAAACACAAAATTGTAAAGGGTGTCCTTCCTTTTTCACATGACTGTATGTACGACATGAGGATGAATAGAAAGCAACATAATTACCATCATTCAAGGTCCAGAAAGGTATTAAAGACATAATTAAAATAGTCCATGTGACTACAGTTAACCTTAATTTTATGAAGTGACGAGAATACTTTTTGTGCCCAAAAACCAAACAAAAATAATGACTTTATTTAACAATTTCCTCTCTACCCTGTCAATCTCCTACCCAGATATCAACTTTGTGTCGGCCCAGATCCAGCCCACATCTGGCACATGTGGAATGATGATCTGGGCCACATGTGGCGGGAATGATGGCACTTGGGTGGACCGCTCCTGTTTGCCAGATCTGGGCCACAAGCAGGCCATAGAAATGCCACATGTCAGCCAAGAGCAAAGAAATAAACCAGAACTGGACCTTATCTGATCCACAAAATATTTATATATTATTTATAGAGTCATCTCACCATTAACAAGCCTGTTGTCAAGCAGAATCACTGAAGGAAAGAAGGAAAAAAGAGATGAGCAGAAACACAAGAACTGACTTCAGCCACAGCTTTAGATGAAATCAACTAAAGATAAAAGACATTACATCTCTGAAGATCTGATTAAACAACTCCACAAACAGAATTACCAGCTTCACTTATTACTAACCAGGGCTGGGTTTCCCAATAACGATGTATCTTAGCTCTTAAGAGCGCTTTCTATGTGCAAGGTTACGAACGCTCGCTGCAATTCCACGTGCGTTTCCCAAAAATGCCCTTAACATGAACGCGCGAGAACGCGCTCTACGTGCTACTTAAGAGTCGCTGTCCGTTTCTGAAGTGCTGAATATTACCTTATAGAATCATGTCCTTTAACTTTTAACCTAATAATCATCACCTGATGTGGTTTAGAATAAATAAATAAATAAAGATACCTTTCAAAAAGATTAAATTAATGTTTTTCAGGAGGAGGTAGAGCTAAACAAAGATGTAATTTTCTGACGATTTCTTTAAGCTATATATATATATATATATATATATATATATATATATATATATATATATATATATATATATACACACACAGTCAAACCACAATTTATTCAGACACCTTGAACATTTCATTCATTATTACAGATTATTCACTATAGTCTTTTTTTAATGGTAGGCTAATAAGATATGACAAGATCTCAAATAACACTTTAGCAAAACATGGTCAGGTCAAAGTGTCTGAATAATTTTTGGTTCCAAATGTGTATCAATTTTACTGGTAGTCCACTGTATGAAGAATTTTTGGGTATAATATGTCACAGTTTACTTTACTTTGTCATTCTCACTTACATAAATGACTATAGTGTCCTGCATATATATATATATATATATATATATATATATATATATATATATATATATATATATATATGTGTGTGTGTGTGTGTGTGTGTGTGTGTGTGAAATCAATCAAACTGTGATTCAGTGTTTTTGATGTCCATGTGTTTGCTGAACCACCCAAGGCCTAAGGCCCTATGAAATACTACAGGAATTTTTAAGGGTTCTTCCAAGTGTTTCTAAAGTGACTGACTTTTTTCAACCATAAACTAAATTTTAAAACATAAACATGCAAGTTTAGATATCAATAGGGCTATATAAAGGGTATATATTAAGGGTGACAGTAGCACATATTATCTACTTCATCTAGCCAATTTCTACAGCTGTACAGACAAATTTTAATGACAGACATGTTTTATCAGCACTATTTATGACATCATGTGTATTTTTATTTTTGTATTTTCTTCCCTTTTATTTTCATATTAAACAACAAAGAGTATTTAAGAGGAATACAGTCAAAACCATAGCTGTTATACACATTCCACTTTAATAAAGGTGTAATCTGCCGGTTGTCCTGTAGGTGACCTCATAACTCTGTCTTCTTACGATGCACTTAGAGATTTACGATTACTTCAGAGCACTCGTAGATCTGCGATCATTTTCAAGTGCTACTTAAGTTACGATGCTTTTGGGAAACAGACCTTAATATTAAGATCACTCGTACGATCGTTTTTACGATCAACTTAGGCTTACGATGCTTTTTGGAAACGCAGCCCAGGCTGACTTTATTTCTGTCATTCATCTACAACAGTTCTTATTGAGAATTAACAGAAGTTTAACTCTCATGTTTGTTTCATTTGAGGTTACCATGATTGTGATTGATGTTTCCATTAGTTGGCCTCTTAACTTTTACTTTAACTTTTTTTTTTATATATATTTGTCTTCTCTGGCTGCTGTGGTAGTGTTTCTGTCAAACACATTAGCAGTAGCAAAGGAAACTGTAGTGTGATCGTGTGATGAAAGTTAGCTATTGATGATTTTATTATCATTATCATGAAATAGCCTGCTTCACAGATATCATTTGAACATAATTTTTACTGCAACATGAGATCCAGATGTATTACAGAAATCAGTTATAAGATTGAAGATGACAATCACAAACACAGATATCAGTAATCAGCATATGAATCTCAACAATGGTAACAATCAGAACAGCTGCATAATTTATCCATGCTCTGATGCATTGTGGTTGTTTTGTACTACGGTACCCAGCATGCATTGCGGCTACATGACACTTTTTATTGTCACCATAGTTGAGATTCATGTGCTGATTCTTGATGTCTTAGTGTTTCATCTCAAAGTTCTTTTTTTTTTTCAATTTTCTAATTTCTGCAATACAGCTGGATCTCATGTCACAGAAACACAGGATTTGTAATATTAATGTATTAATGGCAATGTATTAATTTTTTACATTTAAACAACATCAGTGATTCAGGCCATTTCACATTGATTATAAAATCATCGATAGCAAATGGCCAACACCTGATCTCATTTCAATTTTTGTTGCTATTGCAAATGTGTTTGACAAACACACTATCACAGCAGCCAGAATAAAGAAATACATAATAAAAGTTAAGAGGCCAACTAATGGAAACATCAATCTTTTCTGTTTCTGTTTCTCTTTTTTCTTTCCTTCTTTCCTTCAGTGATTCTGCTTGACAACAGGCTTGTTAATTCTGAGATGATTCTATAAATATATATATATATATATATATATATATATATATATATATATATATATATATACTGTGGATCAGATAAGGTCCAGTTCTGGTTTATTTCTTTGCTCTGGGCCAGAGTCGGCGCCAGAGCAGATCTACTGGAGGGGCATTGGGTCATCGGCGGTGGGGCACTGCCGTTTGAGAAATATTTTTACGCAGTGGTGACATCACAGTCCAACACAGCAGAAATGCAATAAATAAGAGAAACACGTTTTATTAATATTAATATTATTATATTATTATTTGCGAGTGTCGTTTATTCTCGTTGTTGTTAATTTCTATATCATGTAGCCGCGTTTCCATTACACATTTGCACAAAACTTTTGCGATATATTTTTTTTAACCATTTCGTTATTTTGGCTTGAAATTTCGTTTGTTGGAAATATGAACTGAATTTAGAAATGCTTTTGAAATTAAAAACGTTGCATTTAATAAAAAAAAAAAAAAAAAAAATGAAGACAGCGTTTGGAGTGGAGTCACATTAAAAGGCAGAAAAAGCATAAAGTTATGCCCTCTATTTGAAATTCAGCTCAGTCACACACAGCATAGGGCTGTCGTGGAGTCTATACGCAAATAAATGCAGTTTACCCATCTCTGACATGTCAGAAATAGTTCATCCACCTCTCAACAGTTTATGCACTTCCAGAAAACCATTATAGGCCTACCACTGGTTATAAACATTAGACAACATAGCCTCCATCAAAAACACCTCTTTACAACATATAAGTAACAGGACAGGACCGCTGACATAACTGAGGCACGCATTCGGGCAGCAAGTAGCCAATTGGACAAGCCACGCACCAGGCAGAAATGACATAAGACAACACGATCACATGAGAATGCGTATCAATAAGCTAGTACTAGTGTGTCATCTCGTAGAATATATATAGGCCTATAAATAAAGTGCCATAAAGTGCGTATCATATGCACGCGAAAAACTGCGTACCATAAGCACGCCAAAACTCATTTTGGCGTATATATTCTACGAGATTACAATCTCGTACTATTTATACGCATTTTCGTGTGATCGGGCTCCATAAGCATATCTTACCTGTAAGACTTACAGGCAACCAAGTATAAAACACATACACAATTCTACTGCTTAGTAGGCCTTATCATCAAAGCCAGGCTGGCTTTAATAAGTGAAATGAACAAACGACTTACCCTCAGAAGAAGTGTTTTCGTAAATCCATTTTTTGTCTATAATTAGGCTAACAGTTAGCGCTAAATGTCTATGATAAAGACGGGCAAAATGAAATGGATTATGCGCGCAGCGCGCTGAAAATCAAATGTAACAAGTTTACTCAGCGACCAATAAGCATTGACCTATGATGACCAAGCCTAGTAACATGTCATGAACAACCAAAATTAATGTTTTCCCCGTTGATTTCATTTTATTTCATTTAAGTTACAGTTTGTACATTTAATATTAAAAGAATAACTAAAAGTTATTTTTTGGGGGGGGGCCACGCCATGGCCTGTGGTAGGAGGAGCATCAATGACCGCTAGGGGGGGCACGGCCCTCGAATGCCCCACCATAGCGCCGACACTGCTCTGGGCTGACATGTGGCATTTCTATGGCCTGCTTGTGGCCCAGATCTGGCAAACAGGAGAGGTCCGCCCAAGTGCCATCATTCCCGCCACATGTGGCCCAGATCATCATTCCGCATGTGCCAGATGTGGGCAGACACAAAGTTGGGTCGCAGTTGACGTAGTAAACACAGTGCAGTACTTCCACGTTTACGTACGAATGCCGGCTCCTGCGTCAGCATCACACGTATTCATCGTGGTGCTCACGTGAACAGCGTCAGTCAAAACTGAGCCGGCATTCGGATGTAAACACGGAAGCACTGCTTTCTATGGGGGATAAAAAAAAAACTCTTGGATTTCATCACAAATATCTTAATTTGTGTTCCTAAGATGAAAGAAGGTCTTATGGGTTTGGAATGACATGAGGGTGAGTAATTAATGACAGAAATGTCATTTTGGGGTAAACTAACCCTTTAAGCTTTGAATGTTTAAATATAGTTTATGTGGAGCAAATTGTAACACTGCTAATGCAAGTTTTATTTTTCACTGTTCTATTTATTTTGTACTTTTATAACACAAGATGCTTTTCATTTTTGTCGCTGATTGCCTTTTGCTTTTTATCAGCCCTGCAAAAAATATGGCCTATGCAAAAGTGCATTCTGTTTACTGCTTAGTGCTTAACACACTAAAGGAAGCTGTACTTGTACCAGCTACTTCAGAGGGACTAAATGCCACTAAATTCCACTAAAGGTGGAACAAACAGTAATTCTGTTCAAAATAAATGAATAGAAACCTAGTCATTGTGGATTTGTTCCTTTGTCTGTACCACTTTAGTTGTACCCTATAGAAATGTGTCCGCATGGGTCAAATTAATTCACTTGGTGGCCATCTTGGTAAAATTTCCAGTCAAGCAAGTACGGCTCATATATACTTGAATGGAGAAAGACGTAAGAATAAAATCAGACAAAAATGGTATAATAAATTAAGCTTTTTTAAAAATTAAATCTAATCATTCAAATCATCTGTGGCTTCAATGTGAGACCACAAGGATTAACAAGAACAGTACTTTCTCATCATTGTGTTGCTCGTACAACAATAGGCCTATATTTAAGAAAAAAAGAAAAGGTGGAGTAACATGCCGCTTAATGTCTCCGCCCATATTTAAAATAGATTTATACCATGTTTAGCCAGTGAGATCTCAGTGATTGTCATCTTCATCATGACCATCATCATCTCTCTGCTCCTGCTGGCCTCTCTGCTGCCACACTTGACCTTCACTGGTAAGATTATTTAACAGCATATTATGATATTTTTTAAGAGAGCTTAATTGGTATATGCTGAATAAGTTGACTGACAGCACTATCTCTCTCTCAGCTCGTGTGAATGTGGGTATAGTGAACGGCAGGGAAGCCAAACCTCACTCCAGACCTTACATGGTTTCTCTTCAGAAGAACAGGAATCATATCTGTGGTGGATTCCTCATTTCTGATCAGTTTGTCTTGACTGCTGCACATTGCTGGAACGGGTAAGAGCTTGTTTAGTGTGAACTGCAATGTTGAGTTAAAATTAGTGCAACCATTCAGTGTATCATATGACATAAATGCATATTTCCAATACACTCTTTCAACAGATATGCGATTTTGACGGTTGTGGTTGGTGCTCATGACTTAAGAAACAGCGAGAGTTCAAATCGCATCGGAGTGAAGTCCTACATCCCACATCCAAATTATACATCTAGGCCTAATCGGAATGACATCATGCTTTTGAAGGTAACAACCTGTAGTAAATTTAGTTGTTCAAAAGAATATCTAGTCAGGAAACAGTGACACAAAACACTGTGTTTGATTTTCTATTACAATTTCTTGCTTTAAAAATTACTGAAGGGATTTCAGTTATTTCTATGTAAATTGCCAAATGCCTCTTTGAGTCTGTTTTATTTATTTATTGCTCTGTGTAGAAACAAAAATGGGCAAAAAAAGGCAGAAAACCTGAAAAATCAATGTTGGTTTTTTTTTTTTTTTTTTTTTTGGTTGTTATACAAAGCAGAAAACACTATAATAAATAGGCACTTAAAAATAAACTCAACTTGTCAATGTTAAGGGCTTCTGTACTTACCTCGAAAAAAAATCGATTACTAATAATGATTGTATTTTTGAATTACAGCTAGAGAAAAAAGTCAAACTAAACAACAATGTTAGCCTGATATCATTACCAAGGAATGGAGAAGACGTGGGAACAGATACTGTCTGTATTGTTGCCGGCTGGGGAAGACTGCAGACCAATGGCGCAGGAAGCAACCGTCTAATGGAGGCAAACGTGACTACAATAAATCAGGCAGATTGTCAGCGTAGATGGGAATTGACCTTCCTGGCCTCACAGATGATCTGTGCATATGGCGGTGGTGGATCCTGCAAAGTATTTACAAAAGATGATTCACAGATGTTATGATAATGTAAAAACTGGTTTCACTAGTGACGCGTTGATCTGTTTTTCTCAACTAGGGGGATTCAGGAGGTCCTTTGGTTTGTGGAGACACTGCTGTTGGGGTCACGTCTTTTGGATATAGATATCTCTGCAATTCACCCGAGCATCCTAATGTGTATACTAAGATTTCAGCATTTATTCAATGGATCCGCAAAGAAATTGGAAATATTAAGTGACTTCATGTAAACTAAAAAAGGAAGAAATGTTTTTCTTGAATTCTTCCATAAACCGTCTTTCAATAAAAGTATCACATGGCAAGCATTAATTATAGTCAAAGTGTTCTCGTTGTCACAACCACATATAATTACACACTCAAAATCATTTAGCAGGTCACTTGGTAGCATCATGGCAACACCCTCAGTTTCCAATAATTTCCAATGGGACTTTAGTGTTAAACATATCTGATTGACATTTTATAACCTCCTTCCAGAAGTTTTGGATTTTTGACCACTTCCAAAGACAGTGATATAGTGTACCTTTCTCATCTGAACATTTAGAGCACACATCAGGAATATTAACGGACATATGGTGAAGTTTGACAGGAGTTATCTGCGTTCTCATAAACCATTTACAGTGAAGTGATTTAAACATTGTGTTTATTTTCTGTGTTTGTGCTTTTAGACAAGCATGACTCCAATCTGTCCCATATGTCTTCTTGTATATCCATTTTCCAAGGATTTTATTTATCTAATGTTGATTCAGAACTATATTTAACCATTATGTTATTATAGATACATGCCCCTTCCCTTCTAAATTTCCAGGTGTTATTTCCTCTAATTTTGATAAAGGTATCTATTAAAGTCAGAACAACTGAATATTTTTTGGAACAAGTTTGACATCCATTCAATCTTCATCTACATCTGCAATTCCCTCAACTCAACAGCAGAGGTCAACATACCTAGTTTTCTAAATCAGACTTCTAAATGGACCCTTTTTACACTTCCATTGTTCTCAGAAGCAAAAGTTGTCATGGGTAAACTTCTATTGTGGTGAATAGCCATGATAGTGAAAACAGCCACGATAGTGTTTCCATGACATTCCAAAGTGAGTTGTATTAGAAAAACACCCTCACAACAGCGTTCATTTGTGTTTTTTGATTTACTGCCAAGGTAATATAACACAGAGTATAGCGTTATAGATCTATATTCATAAAAAAAATAAAATAAATGAAAATATGAAAAACTTTACTAGATTTGTAATGTGATAACTGTGGAAACACATAATCACAGTCTGTTAAAAGGACTCTCTCTCTCTCTCTCTCTCTCTCTCTATATATATATATATATATATATGAATTATGAATTGTAGAATATTCAAGTAACAAAATGTATGCTGACCTGCTTAATACTTCTAGATCTAGACCAAACCATCTGTGGCCTGAAAATGAGACCACAAAGATTTAGAAGAACAATATTTACTCACCCACAAACTGAAGAAAAAAAAAAAACTTGCGGGCAGCTCAATGTCTCCACCCACCCTTATTTATACAGTGTTTTGTCATGAGAGCTCACTGATTGTCTTCTTCATGATGGCCATCATCATCTCTCTGCTCCTGCTGGCCTCTCTGCTGCCACACCTGACCTTCACTGGTGAGATTGACTGAACTTCACATTGCAACTGCTTATTCATCACTAAAGGCATGTTTACATGAGAACAATATACTAAAAACAGAGAAGTTTTTACTTTGCATTTTTCGCGTACAGACGACAATGTCAAAATGATGCCAGTTCACATGGATCCGGGAAAACGACTAAAAATGCTGTTTTATGCAGTAGTCGGTGATGTCACTTTGTAAAGAAAAACTATGCGCCTACCGACTGAACATGTATTCCACATGCACTTTAAATCACCGTTTTCACAAATTCACGCTTTTGTGGTTTACATTGAGACAAACTTGCTTTGAAATCCATTTTAAAAATTTTGTTTTCAGGCCCCCAAAACAACCGAAACGCACTAAAAGTGTTCCATTAGTTGAAAACAGGGTCCCACTTTATATTAGGTGGCCTTAGGTGGCCTTAACTATTAGGTGGCCTTAACTACTATGTACTTACATCAAATGAGTACAATGTACTTATTGTGTTCAAATTGTATTGAAAAACACTTTTGCTGTTATTGAGGTGGGAATACGGGTAAGGAAGGTACAGGTTTGGTGCATGGGTAGGTTTAAGTACAATGTAAAAACATGTATGTACACAATACGCAAGGCAAGGCAATTTTATTTGTATAGCACATTTCATACACAATGGTAATTCAAAGTGCTTTACATAAAGAAGAACCAAATACATAATAATGAAAATGGAACGCATAAGAAATAAAAATAACAATAAAAACAGAGAATACCGCTATCTGGATGGAAGAGTTAAGAAGTTTCAGGGAGTTTTTTGTTGTCCGTCAGAGTGGATCTAAACGGATCTATCCATCAGAGCGGATCAAATGGATCTTCCTCATGCAGAGGGATAACTATTTATATTTGTCAGATAGCTGTGCGTTTAAACAGTACCCTTACAGACAAATCTTCCTGGACTAACTCTATCCAGAGCTCCATCCAGGGATAACTCTATTCAACTTTGTTGTTCGTCAGAGCAGATCTAAATGGATCTATCTATCAGAGTGGATCTAAATGGATCTTCCTCATGAGGAGGGATAACTGTACAAATATTTGTCAGGTAGCTGTGCGTTTAAACAGTACCCTTACAGACAAATCTTCCTAGACTAACTCTGTCAGAGCTCCATCCAGGGATAACAAATGCTTACTTCCTAATTCTCCCAGCTCTTTCAACCAAACAGCAAGATTTAAAATGCACTAAAAGTCAGAAATAAAAAGATGATACATAAAAATAAGTGCAATAAGTGCATTGTATCAAACGATTAATTTAAATGTAAGCACATAGTAATTAAGGCCAGCTAATATAAAGTGGGACCAAAAACAGCCATCCTAAAAGATGTCGGTATGTTCTCAGCATCTTTGCTGATGCCTCATAAAGATGTTTCTTGTGTGCTGAATAAGTTGGCTGACAGCACTCTCTCTCTCTCAGCTCATGTGAATGTGGATATTGTGAACGGCAAGAAAGCCAAACCTCACTCCAGACCTTACATGGTTTCTCTTCAGAAGGAAAAGAATCATACTTGCGGTGGATTCCTCATTTCTGATCAGTTTGTCTTGACTGCTGCACATTGTCAAAAGAAGTAAGACTTTTGTTTGCTATAATGATTGATTATTAATATTTAGATGAAGATTTTAGATAAAATGACAGTAGTATATATTTTAAAGAGTTAAATCAGCATGCTCAGTATGCTTTTATAAAAGAATGCATAAATCTGTGAGAAATAATACTACTTTCTTTCAAAAGAAATGAAATACTAACAGTTGTGGTTGGTGCACATGACCTAAAAAATGACAGTGAGGGTTCAGTCCGCATCAGAGTCAAGTCTTACCACAAGTACCCGGGCAAAATGAATGACATTATGCTTTTGCAGGTAAATATCTACACTTGTTCTGGTTACAGAAAGAAAAAAAAAATTACTTAGGGCTTTTCTGCACTAACCTCATATTAAAGTGACAAAATGAATTAATAAACTGTGGTTTAATCTTATGGAAGATAAATCTATTTGTTATTAATGAATGCTTTTACATTACAGCTAGAGAAAAAAGTTAAACCAACCAAAAATGTTAACTGGATATCATTACCAAAGAAAGAATCCATCAACAAAACAGACCCTGATTGTAGTGTTGCAGGCTGGGGACGTCTGAACATGAAAGGTCCAAAGAGTGATTGTCTTATGGAGGCCAATGTGAAGATAATGGATAATGCAGAATGTAAAAAAAAATGGGGAAAAAAACATAAATATTCAGTCTCACAGATGATGTGTGCACATGGCCACGGTGGATCCTGCAAGGTATGTAATCATTTCATGAACTGAGTTGTAATTGTGATACGGCATTTTAGTGACATGTTGATCTGTGTTTCTTAACAGGGGGATTCAGGAGGTCCTTTGGTTTGTGGAAACACTGCTGTTGGTGTCACATCCTTCGGTGACCCTCTTCAGTGTAATTCACCTAACTATCCTAATGTGTACATTAAGATTTCACCATATATTCCATGGATTTATGCAAAAATTTGAAATGTTAAGTGACGTTATTGATTAAAAAAAAAAGGAAGAAAAGTTTTTCCTGAATTTTTTTCAAAAAAGTACATGGCAATCATCAATCAGTCAAAGTGTCTTCTTTGTCACAACCATATATAGGTGGCACTGGGCAATAAAGTCATTTAATATTAGCAAGTACGGCCCATTTTCACAAAGAAATAAATCTCCAAAACTGGAATAACTATGGTATAATAAAGTAAGTGTCACTCTAAGCACCAGGTCAGTCACTCTCAGCAAGTGTCACTCCTCAATCACCTGCAAACCATTTCCCTTGTCATCACTCACTATATCTGCAGTCACCATCCTCACTCATTGTCTGGTCTTGTCATTGACAAGCTCTTCAGATTCCTTACCTGAATACTCACCTGCGATTCCTGAGATACCGTCTTGTCATCTGTCTTCTAACCATCCATCTCCCTGCTCACCTGCCACAGACACCCATCATTCACCTGCACACAGGATACCAGAATTACCCACCAGCTAAGTCTCCATCTGACTATCAGCTATATACAGACTCACATGTGCTGCATTCCCATTCTGCTCACATCTCTGCTAAATAAAACCTGTTGAAAAGTACTTAACTGTCTGTCCTCTTCTGTGTGACAGTGAGATTCTTTAGCTCAAAGAATTTTTTTTTTTCTTTCTTTTTCTAGTTGGAAACACACACATAATATAATATAATATAATATAATATAATATAATATAATATAATATAATATAATATAATATAATATAATATAATATAATATATAATAAAGTAAGCACCAGCTCAGTGTGTGTGTGTGTGTGTGTGTGTGTGTATATATATATATACGTATATATATATATATATATATATATATATATATATATATATATACACACAGGTGCTGGTCATATAATTAGAATATCATCAAAAAGTTTATTTATTTCTAATTCCATTCAAAAAGTGAAACTTGTATATTATATTCATTCATTACACACAGACTGATATATTTCAAATGTTTATTTCTTTTAATTTTGATGATTATAACTGACAACTAAGGAAAATCCCAAATTCAGTATCTCAGAAAATTTGAATATTGTGAAAAGGTTCAATATTGAAGACACCTGGTGCCACACTCTAATCAGCTAATTAACTCAAAACACCTGCAAAGGCCTTCAAATGGTCTCTCAGTCTAGTTCTGTAGGTTACACAATCATGGGGAAGACTGCTGACTTGACAGTTGTCCAAAAGACGACCATTGACACCTTGCACAAGGAGGGCAAGACACAAAAGGTCATTGCAAAAGAGGCTGGCTGTTCACAGAGCTCTGTGTCCAAGCACATTAATAGAGAGGCGAAGGGAAGGAAAAGATGTGGTAGAAAAAAGTGTACAAGCAATAGGGATAACCGCACGCTGGAGAGGATTGTGAAACAAAACCCATTCAAAAATGTGGGGGAGATTCACAAAGAGTGGACTGCAGCTGGAGTCAGTGCTTCAAGAACCACTACGCACAGACGTATGCAAGACATGGGTTTCAGCTGTCGCATTCCTTGTGTCAAGCCACTCTTGAACAACAGACAGATGCGTCTCGCCTGGGCTAAAGACAAAAAGGACTGGACTGCTGCTGAGTGGTCCAAAGTTATGTTCTCTGATGAAAGTAAATTTTGCATTTCCTTTGGAAATCAGGGTCCCAGAGTCTGGAGGAAGAGAGGAGAGGCACACAATCCACGTTGCTTGAGGTCCAGTGTAAAGTTTCCACAGTCAGTGATTGTTTGCGGTGCCATGTCATCTGCTGGTGTTGGTCCACTGTGTTTTCTAAGGTCCAAGGTCAATGCAGCCGTATACCAGGAAGTTTTAGAGCACTTCATGCTTCCTGCAGCTGACCAACTTTATGGAGATGCAGATTTCATTTTCCAACAGGACTTGGCACCTGCACACAGTGCCAAAGCTACCAGTACCTGGTTTAAGGACCATGGTATCCCTGTTCTTAATTGGCCAGCAAACTCGCCTGACCTTAACCCCTAGAAAATCTATGGGGTATTGTGAAGAGGAAGATGCGATATGCCAGACCCAACAATGCAGAAGAGCTGAAGGCCACTATCAGAGCAACCTGGGCTCTCATAACACCTGAGACTCTATGGCACGCCGCATTGCTGCAGTAATTCAGGCAAAAGGAGCCCCAACTAAGTATTGAGTGCTGTACATGCTCATACTTTTCATGTTCATACTTTCAGTTGGTCAAGATTTCTAAAAATCCTTTTTTGTATTGATCCTAAGTAATATTCTAATTTTCTGAGATACTGAATTTGGGATTTTCCTTAGTTGTCAGTTATAATCATCAAAATTAAAAGAAATAAACATACTGATATACGTTATATCATACTATATATATATATATATATATATATTTATTTATTTATTTATTTTTTTATCCTGCCAGAAGAGGCCACAGCCACCAGGGAATACCATTTCCATGAAAGGGTGTACATGATCTGCAACAATGCTTAGGCAGGTGGTGCCATGTCTTCCCCAGGTAAGCGACACACACGCACCCGGCCATCCACGTGATGTAAAAGAAAACGTGATTCATCAGACCAGGCCACCTTCTTCCATTGCTCCGTGGTCCAGTTCTGATGCTCACGTGCCCACTGTTGGCCCTTTCGGTGGTGGACAGGGGTCAGCATGGGCACCCTGACTGGTCTGTGGCAATGCAGCCGCATACGCAACAAACTGTGATGCTCTGTGTATTCTGACACATTTCTATGAGAACCAGCATTAACTTCTTGAGCAATTTCAGCTACAGTAGCTCGTCTGTTGGATTGGACCACACGGGCCAGCCTTCACCCCCCACGTCCATCGATGAGCCTTGGCCGCCCATGTGCAGTGCAACCATTCAGTGTATCATATGACATGAATGCACGTTTCCAATACCCTCTTTCAACAAAAAAGAGATTCTGATGCTGTGGTTGGTGCTCATGACAAGAAACATTAAGAGTTCAGATCACATCAGTGTAAAGTCCTACATCCCTCATCCAAACTATAAATTCAATTCTAATCAGAATGACATCATGCTTTTGAGGGTAACAACCTGTAATACATTTACATTTTCAAAATAATATCTTGTCAGGAAATGAAATAAAAATAAAATAAATTATTTTATTTTATAAATACATTTTCTTTCAGACAGGTCAAAATAATAAAAAATAATAAAACAGTTGAGTTGTAAAATAAAGAGCCTTGTAAAATCTTCTTCTAAGATATTTGAATGACAGGTTTACTAAACTCTCAACTGATTTCTCACATGTAACAGAATTTACTATAAACATGGATTACATTTACATGGATTACATCACACACGGGACAGATTAGTCTACTCCCATCAAGAACGCAAACATAACAGCTATATTTTCCACTTCAGTGCAAAGTGAGACCCACATGAAGCTGTGAAAGTGGAAAGTACGAGCACTACCAAGGGGTTAAACCAGAGCACTTTACATTAAATACCATCATCAACACTGAGGAGAACTTCAGCACTCCAGAGAAACCTTCCCAGAACAGCATCATGATCGTCCTGCTAGTCATGCTGCTACCATATCTAACCCTTCCATGTAAGTCTGATGGAAAATGGCAGGCTTCTATTGCATTATGACTTTTACATTTACCATAAATGTGCACATGTAATGTGCATTTTATGCATGTTTAGCATTGCTATCACTACACTCAATGACTTCATCTGAAGGAACATTTAGTGAAGTCTATTTCTCATTTAACCAACATACGTTAGTTTCTCTTTCAGCATCTGTGAATGTGGGTATAGTGAACGGCGCAGAAGCCAGGCCTCATTCAAGACCGTACATACACATATGCAGTGGCTTCCTTGTGTCTGAACAGTTTGTCATGACGGCTGCACACTGCTTTACAAGAGTGTGTTTTTTGTTCAGTTCATTAAAATTTCATTGTGAGTCAAAGAGTCCCAGACTACTGCAAAAGGGTCTTCACTTGGTGTGACTACTTTCGAAATGACACGTATAGTACCCAACCTATTGCATACCTGACTTCTAGGCAGTCCGGCAATTATTGTTTGAACCCAAAATGTATTTTTACTTAAACTAAAGCTAAAGTTGAGCTAACTGTTTGTAACTTTACAATGGAAGCATCATAACAAAGCATGTTAATACAATAATATGGTTATAAATGCATATTGTTATAGGTCAGACCTAAAATGCAAAACTCTGTTTTGAACAGTCCTTATTTACCACAAAAACGCATGTTTTCTTCCTCGTCTTGACAGAGGAGAGAAGCTGACAGCTGTGGTTGGAGCTCATGATCACATGGTTCTAGCCGCATGGATGTCAATTTCTACCACATCCACCCAGGGTATGAGTCTGAAAGTCTGCTGAATGACATCATGCTACTTCAGGTAAATGACTCAGCTAGGTTTGGCAGGGCAAACTGCAATAAAACAATCTTGAAAGTCCTGATCCCCTAGGCTTTGTTCACATTGTACACAAATCCATTTGGTTTCAAATCCGATTTACAGGACTGAGTGTTCATTTTACATGTGATGAAATACATTAATTCAGTGATGTCAATATCTGGTGTATCTACATTGTTTGCCATATTAATGACTCAAGCAATATACACCTACTTGAAACCATTCAGAGTCATTAGTCTAGTCATTCTGATCATAGAACTGGAGTAAAAACTGCAATTATTTAAAGTGCCCCTATTATGCCTTTTTTAAGGTTCCTAATATTGTTTCGGGAGTCTCCTACAACAGGTTTACATGCATGCAAGATCAAAAAACACTTTAGTTTTCTTATAATATACATTTAATTTCACCTCAGTTCTCAATTATTCGTAAACGATTCATTAGAAGCAGTTTAAAGAATCAGTCTCTCTAAACCCCTCCTTTCTGTGAGCCTACACTGCTCTGATTGGTCAGATGGCCCAATCCTTTGTGATTGGTCTACTGCACGCACCGTGTGCCGGAAACGAAATGCCCATTGTCATAACTGAATGACAGCTATCAATTCGCAAGACATTGTACGCAATGTATGGACAGAAAAGATGGCATCGGTTTTACTGTATCAATTCAAGCCCGAGTCTGACGATGAAACGTCTGAAGTAGTTGATCAACCAGAAACTGACAGAAACAGAACGTTTCTCTATGGACTGCAAGTGTCACCAGTCTTTTTCGCCAGTCTTCAGTAAAATGACGGAAACACAACAAAAGATTATACTGCAGTGGTATTGTTGAAAAAATTAATTTTCCCTGGTGTCCGCAATAAGTGGGCAGCTCTATATTTTTTGTCTTGACGTCACAATGAAACGACTCATTTAATTGACTCTGAGTCGACTTTTACTTTTGAGAGATAATAACGTCTCGGGTTACTTGTGTAACCCTGGTTCCCTGAATAAGGGAACGAGACGCTACGTCATATGACGTAGTGTCGACAGTTCCCATGAAAGGGAACTTTATATATGATGCACTTTCAGATTTAAAACTTTGTAGGATGTTTTCATTCACTTATAGCTATGTTACCCACTATATGAAAGGTAATTTTCAAAAATCCATAATGGGGCACTTTAAGTAATTATACTTAAATTATAAAATACAATCCCATTAACATAAGTAAAATAAGTTGCTAGTACAATAAAATTTGTCATCCAGTTTATATTCATCATGAAATTTTAGTTTATTCACAGCCTGTAACTTTCTCCACTTATCAGGGTGATTCTGGAGGACCTTTTGTGTACAACAAAGTTGCAGTTGGTTTCGTTTCATTCTGTCAGGCAAATAATTGACTCACCTACATGACCCAATGTCTATACCAAGATTTTCAAATTTCTGCCTTGGATAAATTGTATTTTTGGAGGTGTGAAGCAAGAACTTGTTTAATAAACCTTTTATTTCCTAAAACACTGTTGGTTATATGTGTGAATTTTTGGAGGCCATCTTGATCGATTTGTCAGATGTAACAAACACTTTTCAGGGGAAAGATGGTTTCAGCCCTTCTCAGGAGGCTTGGTTTCCTGTGGGGGGGCTGATGTCAGCACATGTGGTCAGACACTCTGTGAGAAACATTCTAGCAAAGACATCTTAAATAGAAAATCTAATGACTGTGCAAGGTCATGAGACTCACCATAGATTATAATGTATATTCTTACTGGAAGCCCCTGAAATTTACATGTCAGCTCACACACATATCATGACACTTCTACAGTAAAAAAAAAAAAAAAAAAAAGAATAAATAAAATGTGTTATTTATATTATTTGTAAAATGGAAATTCCTTACAAGACTGAACACAAGAGCTTTTACAAAAAAAAAAAAAAAAAAAAAAAAAAGACACCTACAAGAAGACAATAAACTTGCTAATTTTGAGAATTCATAATTTTAAATTTCATGTTTGGTATCAATTTAAATGTTTCAGTGTGATTGGTAAATGGTCTCAATTTCACAGCAGTCACTCATATTATGAGAAAAATTGAAAACTTAAAATAATTTTGTTCTGCTGTCAAAGGGGTATGCCTCTCACAAGGTCTCTGGGGAGAATGATTTCCTTTCCCTGACCAGGCATGACCCTTGGGTCATGGGATCCTGTTCAATCAAAAAGTCTTCTGTAATTTACAACTTAGATTGAGATTTCTGAGTTTGGGTCTGGGTATTTGAGGGAAGGTGGCAAAACAGGCATTGGGATTCTGTAACTAGAAAACCCCCACACAGTGTTGTGTGAGTCCTGCACTGCTGTCAGGTATGCATCTTTCAGACTTAGATTCATTTTTGAGCAACTTATGTATTTATAAATTCTGAATTGGCTTCTTATTGTTTAATTATGCAATTGGCATGATACATTTCTACCTGACAAATAAAATGTTATATTTGATTTATTCTGTATTCCTCTGAAATCATTGTGATAGTAGAATGAAGTCTGGTGTTGCCGCAACTATCATGTCCAGGATCAGTCAAACTCAAGGCAAAAAGGTAATAATTAATCCTGCATCCTTTGACTAAGATCAGAACTGGCAATTTTGTGTCTGTGAGATCCATGAACTGGCCGGCATTAGACTTTGTGTGAGATCGGGTCCCTAATGAACTAATAATTGAAAAGTAAGGGAATACTAGAATAATCAAATAAAAATTAGAACAATCAAAAAAAGTCTTTTGAAATTGGAGTCAGATAAAACTCCTGGGCTTCCATGTCAGTGAGGACCTCAAGTGGACCGTTAACACTGCTGCCCTGGTTAAATAACCCCAAGAGAGACTTTTCTTCCACATAACTTTAAGGAAGGACCATCTCTTTGCCAGACAGCCAGATTTCATAGGAATATTAAAACAAAAATTTCAGCAAACTAAGTTTATGCAACTGGCCCAGCAGGTGTGGCAGCAGAGAGGCCAGCAGGAGCAGAGAGATGATGATGGTCATGATGAAGAAGATGATCAGTGAGCTCTCATGACAAAACACTGTATAGATAAGGGTGGGTGGAGACATTGAGCTGCCCACAAGTTTTTTTTCTTCAGTTTGTGGATGAGTAAATATTGTTGTTCTAAATCTTTGTGGTCTCATTTTCAGGCCACAGATGGTTTGGTCTAGATCTACTGAAGAAGTATTAAGCAGGTCAGCATACATTTTGTTACTTGAATATTTTACAATTCATAATTCATATATATGAATCATTTACCAAAGAAGCATGTCAAAATTATTCAGGAAAAAAGACTTTCTTATCAAGGTGATGATGAAAGTCAAAATGTTGTGTTGCAAAAATGAGTACACCGTCCTAAAAGTTACTAAACAAAAATTTTCTGGTGTATGTTTAAGGAAATGTTTGATCAACAGGTAAGTATGTTGAACCAAAACATTTAAAGAGAAGTAATTTCTTGACAATTAAGTGTTATATAGCTCACTGAATCATTCTCAGACTTAATGCTGACAACAATGGAGGCACTTGAGGGAACTGTCAGGAGACTTATTTCTGAGCACAAAAGATTACCAAATCATTGTTTTAAGTGTGAAAATATACACGTCCCTTCCCTTCTAAATTTCTAATTGTTATTTTCTTTACTTTTGATAAAGTTATCTATTAAATGAGAACAACTGAATATTATTTGGAACAATTTTGACATCCATCCAACTTCGTCTACATCTGCAATTCCCTCAAATCAACACCAGAGGTCAACATCACCAGTTTTCTAAATCAGACTTCTAAATGGACTCTTTTTACACTTCCATTGTTTATAGCGGTGAATAGGAGGTGGCAGCAAATAGATTTTTTGTATTCCCAGAGAATGATGTGGAATTTGCAGTCACTCCCTCAGCTGTTGTATTAGAAAACCTCCTATTACCCATGTCACAAAAATGGACTACTACATGTGACAAACAACAGATAATGTGTGACTTTTAACAGTATTTTTATTTACAGAAATTCATTTTGATACAGATAATGCTGTGTCTTGGGGCATATGAAGTACTTTTTTACCTATTTACTGCAAAATTCCTAAACTACACCATGAGTACGCATATGAAATATTACATTTCTGTGAAAAAAAAGTTTAATGATTACCAAAATTAAATATTTTTATATCTGTTATAATATAGTTGTTTCTGGATATTGTTCCAGGTGTTAGGTGCAGAATCTGCCATCTGCTGGTTAGAGAAAAATCTGTAGGAAATACAGTTACATCATGGTACAAAAAAGTGTAATTACCATATACATCCAGAAGAGGCCCATAGAGATCCATTTATTTTCCAGATGTGGCCAACTGCTCTTATAAATGCAATGTGGAACGTAACATGGTCACACATGTGAGATTGTCATTGGGAGTAAACGGTTCTCGCACACATAGAACGAGCAGTTTTATATGCAAAGCATAGAGCGAGGGGAGATTCTCCACTATTTAGGGGCATTCACATGTTCGTTATTTTAAATGTAGACGTGCAACAAGTGCCCTCAAATGTCACAGCACGCTCATGCCACAAGCGCACAAGAACAAATCAGCTTTGACCTTTCCATAACAACATTGAAAGCTCAGCCAAGATGGATGAACAGCTGATTGTAGCTGTACAGGGTGTTTTTTTAATTATTATTATTATTTCTCATCTCCATAAATATAACTAGTAGTAGAGCTCATGCAAGGGCTGGAAATCCATTTATCCTTTGCTGAAACTTCTTTGTCTTCTTGGAGAACGCGGCTCATGAAACGTCAAACGCAGACAACGCTTTTGAAAAAGGAGAAAGTGGAGCAGCCGCTGTTTTCCACGTGTTTTTAGACGTGACATGTTAACGGTCTCTAAATCAATCACGGATGGTTTCGTTATCTCGGGCGGATAAAAAAGTATAAGAGGATAAATGTAATAAAAGCAAAAATGTGTCACCAAATATATTTGTGTGGCCATTAAAGGCCCACTGAAGTGCCTTGGAATGTGCAGCATTAATTAATGTGTTGACGTAATTTCAATTGAAACAGGAAGACAGGGCAGGACATATTGAACAGCTCCTCCCCCTTTTTAAAATAGCCAATAGTGTTTCACTGTAGTGTTACAGCTCGGCCAAGTTTCCTTATAATCTCTTTCTCTTTATAATCTCATCCATATTGCTTTAAAATATAGCATTCTGTGCAGAATTCAAATGGGTCCGATATGTTTTGTGGTCTGCACCGACTCACGGATATGATCCGCTCTGTGCTGTCGTGACTCGTGTCTCTGGACCGGAGCAGACTGTGCTCGCTGTGGTTCGCGTGACACTACACTCAAAAAAAGAAAAAAAAAAAAAAAAAAAAAAAGAAGAGTGGGTTAAAAACAACCCAAGTTGGGTTAAATATGGACAAACCCAGCAGGTCTGGTCTTCAGCTTAAAATACCCCACAAATTTGCCCCATATTTAGGGGTGGACAAAAACATGCCTTTTACTATATTACTATATTGCTTGCTAAAAAAATAAATCCAAAATTGGTTGAAAAAAATGGCTGGGTGAAAACAACCCAATCCCTGGGTTTGTCCATATTTAACCCAGCATTTTTTAGAGTGTAACATGAAACCAAACTTCATTTGCCTCAATGGAAAGCATATTTACACTCCGCTAATCGTTCCCTATCCTATGTAGTGCCTATGACGTAGTGCACTATGTCCCATTCACCATGTCGAATATAGTAAATGTGTGAACAAGTGACTGATTTCAGCTGCAGCTTCAGCATCTATTAATAATGTAGGGGACGGGACGCTTTAGATTCTAGAGAGCATTTGATTTGACAGAAGATCTGAAGAGAAATGAAGTCCTTGGTGATGTCATGAAAATCCATCATCCATTTTAGCGGAAGTGAGAGACTATAAGTTTTGAATGCTTATATCTCCTAAATGCAAATGTTCTCATTGTTTTGAAACAGACCAGCTTACTTATAACCTTAAGGGGTAACATATTCATACTAAAAGCTAAAAAACTTACATTTTGATTTCAGGGGGACTTTAATATACCTGGGAGGCTTGCCCAAGTGAAGTCTATGTGTAGGAAGCACTGAGCAGTGTTAATTCGTGATTTGTAATTTACTGCCAAGGTAATATAACAGCGTTATAAATTTATATTACATTTTTAAAAAATGAAAATATGAAATCTAGAATCGACGACCTGACTAGATTTGCATGTTGATAACTGGAAACACATACAGTAATCACAGTCTGTGAAATTATGTAATTTTATAGCTTCTTTTTCATTCTTTTTCTGTTCTGAATACCGTTAAATTTAAATGATTTGTTGTGGAGGGAACTACAATAGGTCTATGAATTTTTCATTTTATTTACCGGTATTAAACATATAAATTAACCTGTTAACTGCCACCGAAGCTTTTTTTTTAAAGGTGCCCTAGAATCAAAAATTGAATTTACCTTAGCATAGTTGAATAACAAGAGTTCAGTGCATGGAAAAGACATACATTGAGTTTCAAACTCCATTGTTTCTTCCTTCTTGTGTAAATCTCATTTGTTTAAAAGACCTCTGAAGAACAGGCGACTCTCAACATAATCTCAACACTGACTGTTACGTAACAGTCGGGATCATTAATATGTATGCCCCCAATATTTGCATATGCCAGCTCATGTTCAAGGCATTAGACAAGCCAGTAATAACGTCTGGAGCAGCACAGCAGAATAAACAGACTAGGTAAGCAAGCAAGGACAACAGCGAAAAATGGCAGATGGAGCAATAATAACTGACATGATCCATGATTACATGATATTTTTAGTGATATTTGTGAATTGTCTTTCTAAATGTTTCATTAGCATGTAGCAATGTACTGTTAAATGTGGTTAAAGTTACCATCGTTTCTTACTGTATTCACGGAGACAAGAGAGCTGTCGCTATTTTCATTTTTAAACACTTGCGGTCTGTATAATTCATAAACACATCTTCATTCTTTATAAATCTCTCCAACAGTGTAGCATTAGCCCGTTAGCCACGGAGCACTATCAAACTCATTCAGAATCAAATGCAAACATCCAAATAAATATTATACTCACATGATCCGAAGCATGCATGCAGCATGCATGACGAACATTTTGTAAAGATCCATTTGAGGGTTATATTAGCTGTGTGAACTTTGTTTATGCACTGTTTTATAGTCGAGAGCTCGGGGGGCAGGGAGCGCGAGATTTAAAGGGGCCGCGCGCTGAATCGGTGCATAGTTAATGATGCCCCAAAATAGGCAGTTAAAAAAATTAATTAAAAAAAAATCTATGGGGTATGTTGAGCTGAAACTTCACAGACACATTCAGGGGACACCTTAGACTTATATTACATCTTGTGAAAGAACGTTCTAGGGCACATTTAAATTAGCTCAAATTTACTGTTAAATGTAATGTAATTACCTTGACAAACTATACATCATTAAAAAGATTTAAGACTCGAGCTTCAAATTTTAATCTTTATTTTACTCTCAACATTGTATAGTGACCGTCATTTGTTCATATGCGTAGGGAGTTATGAATATGAGAAACGAAGTCGTTACCTTTTCATTGAAATATGAACATCAGCCTCATCTCATTGAGAAAAAAACTCCTGTGAGATCATCATGAAAAAACTCGACAAAATAACATCCCCCAGGGCTTTTAGCTTAAAAGCATGTACATTTGGAGAAATATTGATGGATTCTCATACGTTTATTTGAATTTTCTATACATACATTCTATACATAGGAGTAATATTTATTCAATTTTTACCCAAAACATGCCGTTGTCATCATATTAACGCTGTATACACTGATCTACAGTGTTTTCAACTCATACCTGCAGCCGGAGGGCACTCTGTGCACACTTAGTCCACAAATGACACATGATGAAGGAGAGGCATCATGTGACCTTCCAGGAACTAACAGTCTTCCAGACATCGCTATAATACTATGCTATAATCATGAATATTACGTGCAAATCGACACTTTTGAAAGTAGTAAATACACGATTGTGACGATATGTGGTTTATCTGTGTTCTTCACGCCATGTCAGGTATTCATAATTTAGTAGATTATATTTATAATGCAATGCTAATTGAGATAGCTTTTCTCATTGTGCAGAATAGCCTAAAATGATATATTTTCTGTCTGATTTTTGATCCGAAGCCACATCACATCACAGAAGGTTATTTAAAACACTCGACTTGTACGTTTGTAGCAAAAACATGGTTTTAATCTTATACATTTTCGTATTTTGTTGGTGTGCTAAGCTAACATGCTAACGAGCCCAGAGATGCACCTGTTCTGAGCTAATGTAAATAAATCATTTTGAATTGTACAGCTCACTGTTTTTTTTTTTGTTTTGTTATTGTTATTGTTGTTGTTTTCAGGAAGGGCATTAGATACAGTTTCAAAGAAGGTGAAGTGAGAAGTTTGGTGAAAGAAATGAGGGATTAAATCTTGAATAGGACATTGTCAGTCTAATTATAATAGAGACAAAAGAAAAGAATAATTAGAGCCATAAGCAGGCCGGAGAGGTGTGAATGTGTTCAGGGGAGACTGAAACTGAATGGGGCAGTTAGCACCACAAAACAATATAGACAATACACTTGAATAGATGACAATAAACATCAGTTAACATTTTAGAGTCTTTTCTAAATTAAATCACATGACATGGTCTTGAGAGTTTTAAACTTATCATCTTCAGATTTGAAATGTAACATGGTCAGACATGTGGCTTCAGCTGCATTTCTAGATTGCTAAAATGCCAACTTCACTTTTATTTCCATAAAGATATTTCATAAAAATAAATTTCTAATAACTTTTCAAAACTTTGAAGTTATTTAACTATTTTCTTCATTGTGACAATAATTAATTATGACTTTACAATAAACTGCAAAGTGCTTTCAAGTGAGACCTTACTTATGCTTTTAGTGCAGATGGTTCATGAACTGTATCTGTTTTAGTTTGGGTATGTAATTTCTTGGGATTTTCCAAAAGCGGGGGTGCAGGTTAATGCAATTGTTTGTAATTACGAGATTAATGGGTATTTTTAGTGTAAAATTAATTTCTCTTTCATGAGATTACTTCCTCTTCTTGGCCTCTCTGCTGCCATACATGAAGTTCACTGGTGAGACTGATTGACCAAAATGAATATTCACAAGTTCACACTTACAAATAAATCAGATTGAATAAATGGTATGCGTATTTGGTTTGCTGTCCAAAGAGAGGTCTACAAGCTCTGTATTTGGCTCCGAATCCAGAGTACTCCCCCCGTATTCCTGGCAGTAGTAGGAAAAGCCAAGAGTGAGGAGTCAGGGTGGTGGAGGGATGCTGAAAACTGTCGAGGAATGTAGGTGAGTTGACTGTGTATAGGTTTCCTCTCATGCTGATAGGATAGACATGGTAATTGCTGATGATGAGTTGATTGGACAGATCATTCGCAGGTGCTCCTCCCGAACTTTGTTAATAAAAACATCATTTGATTCATCGCTAAAAGATGTCGGTATGATCTCAGCATCTTTTCTGATGCCTCATAAAGATGTTTCTTGTGTGCTGAATAAGTTGACTAACAGCACTCTCTCTCTCTCAGCTCGTGTGAATGTGAGTATAGTGAATGGCAAAAAAACTGAACCCCACTCCAGACCTTACATGGTTTCTCCTCAGAAGAACAGGAAACATAAATGCAGTGGATTCCTCGTTTCTGATCAATTTGTCTTGACTGCACTAAACTACAATAATGATTGATAATTTTAGGGTTTTTAAATGAAATGGCAGTAGTATATGGCTTACAGAGTTTTTTTTTTTTTTTGTTTTTTTTATTATTACTGGGAACACATGAAAGGTCCAAAGAGTCATTGTCTTATGGAGCCATTCAGTCTCAAGATGATGTGTGCATATGGCCACTGTGGATCCTGCAAGGTATGTAATCATTTTATGAACTGAGTTGTAATTGTGATATGGCATTTTAGTGACGCGTTGATCTGCGTTTATTAACAGGGGGATTCAGGAGGTCCTTTGGTTTGTGGAAACACTGCAGTTGGTGTCACATCCTTCGGGGACCCTGTCCACTGAAATTCACTTAAGTATCCTAATGTGTATGCTAAGATTTCACCATATTTTCCATGGAAATATCTATGAAAAAAATGAGAAATATTAAGTGACTTCATAGATAACAAAAAAGGAAACCTTTTTTTTACAAAACCTTTTTTTTAATTAAAGTATCACATGCATCAATCAGTCAAAGTATCTTCATTGTCACAACCATATAGGCCTAATTAAAATATTACATGGTGGGCAATAAAGCCATTTAACATTAGCAATTACAGCTCATATTCATAAAGACAGAAATCTTGAAAACTGCAATAACTATGATATAATAAAGTGAGATTCCCTTTCATGGGAACTGTCGACGCTATGTCATATGACGTAGCGTCTCGTTCCCTTATTCAGGGAACCAGGGTTACACAAGTAACCCGAGACGTTCTTTAGCTTAATGATTTTTTTTTCCTAGACTGGTCAAACTAAAATAACCACACCTCAAGTGTTTTATTTCAACAGAGAGAGAGACAGACAGAGAGAGAGAGAGACATAGACAGAAAGAGCATGTGTGTGAATTTCCTGAATTTGTGTGGCTCATTTGGCAGCAGAGTCTCTGACAGCCACGTTCCCAGATAGCAAGCAATGATCGAAAGCCACACAGCCTGAAATCAACTTAAAATAAAAGAAGACAAGAAATCTCTCAAGATCTCAACAGAAGTTCTTTTTGAGAATTAAAAGAGGTTCAGATGTTGATGTCATTTTTGATGAAAATGTTTGGTCACCATGTTGGTGATCAGTGTTTCCTTTAGTTGTGCAGTTTGACTCTTGGCTTTTTGTGTGAGTTTGTGGTCTTTGTTACAGTGTTTAACAAAACATCATTTGTTGCAAAGAAAACCAGAAACAATGATGATCAGGTGATGGTGATATAGTTTTCAGCCTCATAAAGCAGAGTAGTTTACTAAACTTGTTCCTGACCAAAAGTGACTATTTGTTATTAAAATGTTATATTCACCAATCAAGAATTTTAGAGAGCTGTAGTATAAGCTGGGTTTTATTGGTAAGTGCTGATTAAGTTGACATAGAATGTCTTTCAGCCATAATGACAACTAATTGTAAGGATAGTCCTTGTATATCCTGGATAAAAATGATTTGGTACGATATTGAGCTTTTAAGGGTAACAAACTACGTACCAGCTACATTCTGAGCTGTAAAATATTGCAGTACCAAAATGCATGCATACATGCTTAATTCTTATCGTCTATCATTAGTCTGAATGCAAGACTGGAAAGATTAACAGGAACTTTACATCACTCTGTTACTTATATTGCAAGAAGAAAAAAGACTTCAGTAACTCCACCCCCATTTACAGTATATTTATTCAGTGTTTTGCCACGAGAAATCAATGTCATCTTCATCATGACCATCATCATCTCTCTGCTCCTGCTGGCCTCTCTGCTGCCACACCTGACCTTCACTGGTGAGACTGGTGATTATATAACAGTATATTATGATGATTTTTAAGATGATGTTTAATTTTATGTGCTGAATAAGTTGACTGACAGCACTATCTCTCTCTCATAGCTCATGTGAGTGTGCGTGTAGTGAACGGCAGGGAAGACATACCCCACTCCAGACCTTACATGGTTTCTGTTCAGAAGAACAGGAATCATATCTGTGGTGGATTCCTCATTTCTGATCAGTTTGTCTTGACTGCCGCACATTGCTGGAATGGGTAAGAGCTTGTTTAGAAATCACTTTTAACTGACACAATGACTGCAGTGCAACCACACAGTGTATCATATGACATAAATGACCATCATGATTTTATCTTTTAACAGAAAAGAGGTTCTGACGGTTGTGGTTGGTGCTCATGACTTAAGCGAGAGTTCAGATCATATCGATGTGCTGTCCTACGAACCGCATCCAGACTATATATTCAATCCTTATCGGAATGACATCATGCTTTTGAAGGTGACAACCTGTAATATTTTTAGTTTTTAGTTGTTCAAATAGTTTCTGATCAGGTAGCTGAAACAGTAGCTAAAATGTGACATTTGAATTTCTATTGCAACTACTTGCTGTAAGAAATAACGGAAAGGATTAAATTATTTTCTAACGTACAGAAAAATGCCAAATGCCTCCTTGAGTCTATGTCCTACTTTTTTTTTCTTTGTTTTTGCTATGTGTAGGAAAAAGAAAGAAAGAAAGAAAAATATATCTGAAAAATCATTGGTAAATTCATTGTCATTTCTATACACAGCAGAAAAAAATAGTCTAGGAATTAGGCTTTTTAAAAGTGCCCCTGTAATGCTGTTTTTAAGGTTCCTAGTTTTGTTTTGGAGGTCTCCTTTTACATATATATTAAAAAACACTTTTATATTCTCATAATATACATTGCACATCACATTTCTCAGAGTCTGAAAATGATTTGTTCATAGAAACTCCTCCTTTCTGCGAGCCTACTCTACTCTGATTGGTCAAACGGCCCAGTCTGTTGTGATTGGTCTATAGTTAGAAATGAAAGGCCCATTACCATATCTGAATTTTAACACTGGGGGCTTCCTCAGCAATTACAAATGATGATACAAGCAGTATAGCATAACTGGCCCACTTTATGAGGCACTTAAAGTAAAATATGCATAAAACATGCAAGAAAATTCACCTCGGCCTTCAGCGCTGTAACCTCACAAACAGCAGTATAATCAACTGAAGTTCAGTCTTGATGATTAAATCTTTTATTATTAACGGTTGTGTTTTTGAATTACAGCTACAGGAAAAAGTCGAACTAAACAACAATGTTAAATGGATATCCTTACCAAAGAAAGGAGAAGACGTGGGAACAGATACTGTCTGTAGTGTTGCCGGCTGGGGAGGAGAGATGATTAATAGCCTACCGACTAATCGTCTAATGGAGGCAAATGTGTCTATAATGAACAACAGAGAATGTAGCAATAAATGGGGAAGGTACTACTACAAAGAATCACAGATGATGTGCACATATGGCCATGGTGGATCCTGCCATGTATGTACAAAGATGATTCACACACTTTAATAGTTCATTTCTGAACTTAAGTTTAAACTGATACAGTATGCACTTTAGTGATGTGTTGATCTCTGTTTCTTCACAGTATGATTCAGGAGGTCCTTTGGTTTGTGGAAACACTGCAGTTGGTGTCACATCATTTGCATATGTCAAGCTCTGCAATTCACCTGACTATCCTAATGTGTATACTAAGATTTCACCATATCTTGAATGGATCGACAACAAAATTAGAAATGTGAATTGAGTTAAATTCTTACGTATGTAACTTTCAATAAAGTATCACATGGCAAGCATCATTTATTCAAAGAGTCCTCATTGTCACAATCATATATAATTACAATATTACATGGGAGGCACAAAAGTCATTTTACATTACTTCACTTGGTGGCCATCTTGGTTACACCTTCAATTTTCATTCATTCAAGTATGGCTCATATCCGTTTAAATGAGGAAAGATTAAACACTGCAAAACCGCTGGTCAATATTAGGGACACAATTAGACAATTATGGTATAATAAATTCAGTTTCTTTAGCTCAAAGCCTACAAAAGAATAATAATAATAAGAAGATAATGTAGTCAAAATAAAATAAAGGAGTGGCCCATTTTATGCACCCTTAGAATGTCTTTTTGAGAGCTGCAAATCCTTTAGAGTCAAACTCTTCTGAGAATATGAAGATGAACTATTGTAAGATATCTCAGTCAGCATTTGTACTACACGATTCTTCCACTAAAAGTATAAAACAATGTGACACAATATACAATGATCAGCCACAACATTAAAACCACTGAGAGATGAAGTGAATATGGCACCGGTCAAGGGCTGGGATATATCAGGCAGAAATTGAAGTCAGTTCTTGAATTTCATGAGTTGGAAGCAGGAAAAATGGGCAAGTGAAAAGATCTTAAAGGATTAGTTCACTTTAAAATGAAAATTACCCCATGATTTACCCTCAAGCCATCCTAGGTGTGTATGACTTTCTTCTTTACAATCAGAGTTATATAAATAATCACCCTGATGCTCCAAAGCTTAATTAAGGCAGTGCACGGAAGGCGGTCTGGCGGAAGCTAGTTATTTTACTTCATAACATGTTAAATGGATATTTTTCTTACACAAATGCTTCGCTTCAGAAGGCCTTTATTAACCCCCCCAGAGCCATGTGGAGTACATTTATTAGCATGAAAGAATACAAAGATTGTTTACATGGGTTGTAACTCGAGGCGAGAGATTGCTCAAAACTGCACATGCGTCGAATGCCTGTGTATGCATACAAGTGAAATGAAGTATACTTTGCAAGGCTGTGCATTTGACTGTGCTATATGCATAAATGTAACTATACCAAGGGCTTAATTCACCTGCGCGTCCTAATGCGCATACTAAGATTTCAGCATATCTTCAATGGTTTAAACCATAAACCTTCTTTAAGTAAACATATCATATGTTACGGTTGCTGGTATACAAAGCACACGACGAGGAGATAGAGTGAATATAAGTCTTTACTTGTAGAGAAACAGGAATCCAAAGGAACATATACCAACTTAGCACAAACAATACCGGACAACACAAGACTAGAAACACAGGGTATATATACAAGGGACTAACAAAGGAACTAAACAAGGTGATGGGATGATTAACAAAACACAGGTGGATCAAATGAACTAATCAACAGAACGGGGAAACTAGGTCACAGGGGCGGACAGAAACATGAGGCTCTGTAACATCATATGGCAAGCATCAATTATAGTCAAAGTGTTCTCATTGTCACCATATATAATTTAGGCAACATCCTCACTTTCCAGTCATGCATGCAGACTCTCATCTCTTAAATACCCCAAAACTCTTGCTAAAAATTACAGTAATCAGAAATTGTGCTGCTTCATAAAAATTTATTAATATTTTATTTTATAAATAAAACAGGTCAAAATAAATGTAATAATAATAAATAATAATAATATAAAAACAGTCCTGGAAAAGCCGCCATGATTTAAGTTGTAAAATAATAGCTTTGTAAAATTTTCCAAAAAAAGTGATTAAAAAATTGGCAAGTCTTAGAGATCTAACCACAGATAGTGTATCAGTTGTACTAAGCTCTCAACTGATTTCTCACCTCTCAGAATTTACAATAAATATTAGACATGGATTACATCACACATGGGCAGATTAGTCTACTACCATCAAGAACACAAATATAACACCTATCTTTTCCATTTCAGTGCAAAGTGAGACCCACAGGAAGCTGTGAAAGAGGAAGTATGAGCAGGGGCTAAACCAGACCACTTTATGTTAAATACCATCATCAACACTGAGGAGAACTTCAGCACTATAGAGAAACCCTCTCAGAACAGCATCATGTTCGTCATTGTGCTTTTGCTAGTCACGCTGCTACCATATCCAACCCTTCCATGTAAGTCTGATGGAAAATAATGAACTTCTATTGCATTACGTTTTCTACATTTACCATAAATGTGCACTTTTAATGTTATGTAATTATTAGCAGTGCTCTCATTACGCTCAATGACTTCATCTGAAAGTTTATTTAGTCAAGTCTATTTCTCATTTAACCAACATACGTTAGTTTCTCTTTCAGCATCTGTGAATGTGGGTATAGTGAACGGCGCAGAAGCCAGGCCTCATTCAAGACCCTACATGGTTTCTATACAAAGAAATAATGAACACATATGCGGTGGCTTCCTTGTGTCTGAACAGTTTGTCATGACGGCTGCACACTGCTTTACAGAGTATGTTTTTTGATCGGTTCAGTAAAATTTCATTGTGAGTCAAAGAGTCCCGGACTGCTGCAAAAGGGTCTTCACTTGGTGTGACTACTTTCGAAATGACGCAACCTAGTAGGCAGTCCGCCAATTATTGTTTGAACCCAAAATATATTTTTACTTAAACTAAAGCTAAAGTTGAGCTATTGGTTTGTAACTTTACAATGGAAGCATCATAACAAAGTTTGTTAATAAAATAATATAGTTGTAAATGCATTTTGTTATAGATCAGGCCTGAAATGCAAAACTCAGTTTTGATCAGACCTTATACCAATAAATTACATGTTTTTTTTCTCATCTTGACAGAGGAGAGAAGCTGACAGTTGTGGTTGGAGCTCATGATCACAATCGTGGTTCTAACCGCATGGATGTCAATTTCTACCACATCCACCCTGGGTATGAGTCTGAAAGTCTGCTAAATGACATCATGCTACTTCAGGTAAATGACTCAGCTAGGTTTTGCATGGCAAGATGCAAGAAAACAATTGTTAACCATGTGAGGAAGAGAAAAGTATCCTGAATGTCCTGATCCCCTAGGCTTTGTTCACATTGTTCACAAATCCAATTTGGTTTCAGATCTGATTTATAGGACTGACAGTTCATTTTACATGTGATGAAGTTAATTCAGTGATGTCAATATCTTGTGTATCTACATTGTTGGCCATACTAATGATGCAAGCAATATACAACTTGAAACCATTTAGAGTCTAAGAGACTGAGATGTATTCTGGATTTAGATCAGAAAACAGCATATAGATGTGGTTTGAATTGGGATTGTAAACATCATTGATTTAGTATGTTTGTTTGTTTATTTGGTTGTTTTGCTTCAAATTACAAAAAAAAAAAAAAAAAAACTGATTTAAGAGATGTCAGAAAAATATTTACTTACATACTTATAGAGATTTACTATATACAAACCTGATTCCAAAAAAGTTGGGACACTACAAATTGTTAATAAAAAAGGAATGCAATAATTTACAAATCTAATAAACTTATATTTTATTCACAATAGAATATAGATAACATATCAAATGTTTAAAGTGAGACATTTTGATATGTCATGCCAAATATTGGCTCATTTTGGATTACATGAGAGCTACACATTCCAAAAAAGTTGGGACAGGTAGCAATAAGATGCCGGAAAAGTTAAATGTACATATAAGGAACAGCTGAAGGACCAATTTGCATCTTATTAGGTCAATTGGCAACATGATTGGGTATAAAAAGAGCCTCTCAGTGTGGCAGTGTCTCTCAGAAGTCAAGATGGGCAGAGGATCACCAATTCCCCCAATGCTGTGGCGAAAAAGTAGTGGAGCAATATCAGAAAGGAGTTTCTCAGAGAAAAATTGCAAAGAGTTTGAAGTTATCATCATCTACAGTGCATAATATCATCAAAAGATTCAGAGAATCTGGAACAATCTCTGTGTGTAAGGGTCAAGGCCGGAAAACCATACTGGATGCCCATGATCTTCGGGCACTGAATCACATACAGGAATGCTACTGTAATGGAAATCACAACATGGGCTCAGGAATACTTCCAGAAAACATTGTCGGTGAACACAATCCACCGTGCCATTCGCCGTTGCCGGCTAAAACTCTATAGGTCAAAAAAGAAGCCATATCTAAACATGATCCAGAAGCACAGGTATTTTCTCTGGGCCAAGGCTCATTTAAAATGGACTGTGGCAAAGTGGAAAACTGTTCTGTGGTCAGACGAATCAAAATTTGAAGTTCTTTTTGGAAAACTGGGACGCCATGTCATCCGGACTAAAGAGGACAAGGACAACCCAAGTTGTTATCAGCGCTCAGTTCAGAAGCCTGCATCTCTGATGGTATGGGGTTGCATGAGTGCGTGTGGCATGGGCAGCTTACACATCTGGAAAGGCACCATCAATGCTGAAAGGTATATCTAAGTTCTAGAACAACATATGCTCCCATCCAGACGTCGTCTTTTTCTGGGAAGACCTTGCATTTTCCAACATGACAATGCCAGACCACATACTGCATCAATTACAACATCATGGCTGCGTAGAAGAAGGATCCGGGTACTGAAATGGCCAGCCTGCAGTCCAGATCTTTCACCCATAGAAAACATTTGCCACATCATAAAGAGGAAGATGCGACAAAGAAGAACTAAGACAGTTGAGCAACTAGAAGCCTGTATTAGACAAGAATGGGACAACATTCCTATTCCTAAACTTGAGCAACTTGTCTCCTCAGTCCCCAGACGTTTGCAGACTGTTATAAAAAGAAGAGGGGATGCCACACAGTGGTAAACATGGCCTTGTCCCAACTTTTTTGAGATGTGTTGATGCCATGAAATTTAAATTCAACTTATTTTTCCCATAAAATGATACATTTTCTCAGTTTAAACATTTGATATGTCATCTATGTTGTATGCTGAATAAAATATTGAAATTTGAAACTTCCACATCATTGCATTCTGTTTTTATTCACAATTTGTACAGTGTCCCAACTTTTTTGGAATCGGGTTTGTACTTATGATGACTTCTGATCATAGAACTGGAATAAAAACTGCAGTCTCAAGCAATCATTTGAATAATTATACTTAAATTATAAAATGCTAGCATACCTAAAAGTAAAAAAAAGTCCTTAAAAGTAAATTAATTTGTCAATGCAATGAATTTTGTCATCCAGTTTTTATTATGAAATCTCTCAGCTTTAATCATTGAATGATGTGCTGTAGCTACATGTAAAGGTCAAAAAGAGCAAAAAAGTCAACTGGATCTCCATACCAAAGAAAGATAAGGACATCAAGGCCAATGCCAAATGCAGTGTTGCAGGATGGGGAAGAAAAACCACCAATGGTACAGCGAGTGCTAAACTTATGGAGGTGGATGTCACAATCATTGATAAAAAAGCATGTCAGAAGTACTGGGGGAAAACATTCTCCACCTCAAGGATGGTGTGTGCAGGTGGTCGTGGAGGATTCTGTCAGGTACAAAGTATATTCTAGACAAATCAAAAATAGTATAGCTGTTCGATTTTATTCACAGCCTGTAACTTTTTCCACTTCTCAGGGTGATTCTGGAGGACCTTTGGTGTGCAACAAAGTTGCAGTTGGTGTCGTTTCATTCAATCAGCCAAACAACTGTGACTCCCCTACACTACCCAATGTCTACACCAGGATTTCCACATTTCTGCCTTGGATAAAATGTATTTTTGGAGGTGTGAAGCAAGAGCTTGATTAATAAACATTTTATTTCCTTAAACACTCTTTGATTGCATGTGTGGATTTTTGGAGATAATTTTAATTTGACATTGTGATCGGTTTATCAGATGTGACAAACATCAAACACTTTTTTCAGTGTAAAGATGGTTTCGAAACTTCTCAGAAGCTTGGTTTCCTGTGGGGGGCGATTTCATCACATGTGGTCAGACACTCTGTGAGAAACATTCTAGTTTACAAAAACATCTTAAATAAAAAATCTAATGACTATGCAAGGACATGAGACTCACCATAGATTTGAAAAGGTCTATTCTTACTGGAAGCACCTAAAAATTTGTCAGCTCACACACCTATCATGACACTTAAACATTAAAAAAATAAAAATAAAATAAAATAAATCAACCTAAAAACATGTTATTTATACACTAAAATTTGCTGGGTTATTTTTTACGCAGCCTGCTGGGTTCTGCCTGTTGGTTCATTTTGTTGGGTTATTTTCACATTGTTGTGTGTTTAGTTTCACTGACAGTAGAAATAAAGCACCTCCTCACAAACTACCCAGCCTGCTAGGTTATAGTAACCCACTGCTGGTTTGCCAAACTGGATTAATCCAGATCGGTTTATCAATGGTCATTTTGACTCTTGTCCTGAGAGAAAACTTCCTGAGGTGATCTTCCTAAATAACTTCATGGTTTTCACTTGTATATCAAACAATTACTGTATAGACAAAAAAAGTTTGTAGTTTTAACTTTTTAAATTACTATTAGCTACCATTGTTTGCTCCGCTAACATTATTTCACATCTGCTATGTTCGCTTGCATTGTAGACCAAGTGAGAGATTTGACGTGGCCATATTGAAGTGCCATCTCCTGTTAAACGAGTGTCACAACCAGTGTTGAGCACGTTACTTTAAAAAAGTAATTATAGTTACTTCTCACAAATAGTAACTGAGTTACATTATTATAAAAGTAACTAATTACCAGAGAAAGTAACTATTGCATTACTTTTTTCTTTTTTTTTTCAAATATGTCAAATAACTTGGATGCCCCCAATATTAAATATGTTAAAAGAATGAAATGGACACTAAATAGAAAAAAATATTATTTTAAAACATTGTACACTAATCTACACTATTTTAATGTAGCTGTGGGACAATGTGAGAGACACCTATCAAATTAAATATATTATTGTAAATAATATAATTACTATAGCATAATAATGATATAATAAATATTTAAATATTGATGCTTTTAATATTTATTGCACAGACCACAACTTACCAACAAATAAGTCATAAAATAAATTATACTTGATCCGACTCATGATTCGCTCTTGCTCACAACATGAAATTTCCCTGTTCTGTACTATACGTGTTGGTAGCCATTAAAGAAAACGTATTTAGTTTCACATTCATGTTTATATATGCCTATTATAATGTTTTTTTTTTTTTTTAATTTCATCTATTTGATTATGAAAAGTGAACAGCATAAGAGTAAGACAGAATACATCATAAGATGCGCAATATATCAGGAGACATGAAGTGCACAGCAAAATCCTCAGTGTTAAATTAACACCCCTCAGTGTACATATGTATCCACACTACAAGGTGTTGAAAGTAATACTGATGCAGTGTTAATTTTAATTAGACATTTAAGTGATTAAGTGATGATTGACCATTAGTGGTGACACCTGATCTTCATAAGCAGAATCATTGAAGGAAGGTGAAAAAAGAGGTTAATTAATGTTTTATGGAAGGTTTCGTTTCAAGTCACCATGATGGAGTTCAGTGTTTGCTTTAGTTGGGCTCTTGACCCTTAACTTTTTAATATCAGGTTTTCTCTGGATGCTCCAACTTTGTGTTTTAAAGCACATTAGTTGTGACAACAGAAAATGTGATCTGGTCACAATGTTTTGATAATTCAGAGCAGAGTCCTGCACGGGTCCTCTTTGATAAACCCGCACCCGCCCCGCACCCGCAGTTATAACAGCACACCCGACCCGATATCTGACAGAAACACTTATTGTAGCCCGCACCCGACCCGACCCATTTGACATAAAAACCGCGACCCGACCCGCATCTAATTAAATATTGTATTAAACAACAGAATGTTTTTAAAAGAATGTTTTAGTAGGGCTATTTAACTGTAAGCTTAAAGGTACAATATGTAATAATTTTGTCCGCTAGAGGTCGCTAGAAGCCTATTCAAAACAAAGGCGTAGCTTGATGATGCCAAGTTTTAGAGCGGTATCTCGGACATGTGGTCTACATCTCAGTCGGGAAGAACTCCATGTTCATGGATGAGATTATTAACGTTCGCTCGGCTGCTGCTGTGAGACACTGTTACACACTGCAATAAGCTAGATCGATTTTAGAATATCATATTAAATATTGGATGGCTTGTGTTGATGAATGGCATGCAATTAATTTTAAAACGTATTATATGATGGAGAAAATTATGTATTACTGTTAATAAAAATAAAGCTGCATCTGATTATGCTATGTTAGCTATTTGACAAAATAGTGTTTTTCTCTGAGGCATGGTAAAGCATGGTACTCGGAAAAAAAATCAAGAAAATTGATTTAAACAATAAGACTAAACGTGTTGAGCTATATAACAACAATTTGTTTTCTGTCTATAAATATATCAAAACAGTTGTTCCCTTGTCTATTAAAACATGTAATATATTAAAGTATCTTTGGTGTTTCCATGGTTTTTACAAAATAAAATCAGAAACCGAGGGTAACGCGGGTATGGCGCAACTGACAGGCGACTCCTCACACGTCCCGGAGCCTTGGTTAAAATTGCAATTTTCTCACGATTTACACATATTTGGAAACATTTGGGATATTGTAAGTACTCAAGTGAACAAAATATATAACACTGGCCTAGTGGCTTTTGGATATTTTACTGCAAAAATATTACATATTGCACCTTTAAAGCAATATTTTATCAGATTCACTCGGCATTTAAATGCGGTTGTCTCTTCTAAAACTAAGTAGTGTTTACCTCGCTGGTCCTCTTTGTAGCAGCGTGAAAAATATTCTAAAACTTTTATTCAAATTGTAAATAGCCTATATTAAATACATAAAACGAGGAAAGGTCGCTCCCTTTAATAATCACTATAGCTTTCAATCAGATGCCACGTGATTGGCTACAATGCTCAGCGCTGCAAATTCTGCTGTAATTAAAAGCCTTTAACGGTCTTCAGACAGCGCGTGAACACAAATAAGCATGGGACCATTTGAAAGCAGCTGTCAAATGCACCGAATTGAGTTGGAATAGTCTTGGCCATTGTACCCGCCAATGTGCAGGACTCTGATTCAGAGTTTAAATCTCTGACTATATGCTTGATGTGTAACTTTAGTATTGGTGATTATAACCCTGTGATTTTACAGCTTGAGATCCAACAACAGTATGAACAATTTCAAAAATACATTGTGCACAGATCTGATTTAAAGGACTTGGAGGAGATAATCTCCATTATCTCATTAACTTCAGTGTTCACTGAGGATTTTGCTGTGCATGATGTACATTTCAGCATCTATCCAAACAGAGTTTTGTACCTGTAAATGTTTTCATTTTATTTTATTTTACATATAAACATGATAAAAGTCTGCTATATGTATACAGTATCTCACAAAATTGAATACACCCCTCACATTTCAGTACCAATTTTATTATATGTTCTCAAGGGACACTTCTACAGAAATGAAAATTGGCTGGGATAGTAACTAGCCGAGAGTGAGGAGTTGGGGTGGCGGAGGGATGCAGAAAAGACTGTCGATAAACAATTGGGTGAGTCGGCTATATATAGGCCCTCAATTGTACTGATAAGGTAGATCATTTGAACGTGCTCCTCCCGAACTTTGTTAATAAAACATCATTTGTTTTTACATACAATACAGCTTACACTATGGCCATAGACACAGATCAACTGTGAGGAGGCTAAGTAGTTGTCTTTCCATTTATTTTGACATTCTGTGATGTGATATGATCTTCACTTCTGCTTCCATGAGACGTGTGCTCTGTTACCTTTCAAAGCTCAGTCTCCTCCAGCCTGTGACACTGCAAACAGAATCTGGTTTGATGTCTCCCTCTTGTGTTTGTATATGTAAATCCTCCTGACATTGTTGTTTTGTTGGACGTTTTTCACTAGCTGTGATACATTAACACAATCATTGTTCAAAGACAGATTAAATTATTTTTAATCTCAAAAAATAATATTTCAGAATTTCTTTTACTCTTAGTAGCATAATGTCAACGGTGCATTATAAAGTCCAGGATGCTTGTGGTAGGATACGGACACTGCAATATGGACAATTTTATTTTTTAGGTTGTGTGCACAAAGCACAGCTATTATTTTCCCATTTCTGTGAAAGAAAGTCTTATTAGTATAATGAATAATACTGATTACTTAATTATGATATTGAATAATATAAGGCTTATATATAGCAGACTCACCTTTGTAACGGAACAAAACCAAACCAAACATCACTGAAATCTCATAACAAAATGAAACCTTCATTGAAATCTTGTAACTGAACAAAACTGACCATCATTGAAATCTAGTAATTAAACAAAACCGACAGTTTGAATTGTTTCAAATTCAACCGTCATTGAAATCTCAGTTATTGAGAACTTGTAACCAATCAAAACCAACTGAGATCCCGAAACTGAACAAAACCGTCATTAAAATCTAGAAGGGGAACAGAACCAGCTGTCATTAAAATCTCATAACAAAACAAAATCGTCAACCAATGAGATCTTGTAATGAGAAGGAACAAAACTGAGTGTCATTGAGATCTATTAAGCCTCTGGAGTCTGAGGCTGATTTGGGGCCTGGAGAAGTTTTGACATGCCCTGACATTTGTGCTTTTTTCAGTTGTTCATAAACATGTTCATGTATAAACATATATTAATGACTTGATGGATGATGGATTAATCAACCATCATTGAAATTTGGTAAAGAAACAAAACGGGCCGTCTTTGAAATCTCATAAAGGAACAAAGGAACAAAACCTACCATCGTTGAGATCTCGTAAAGAAAAAAACAGTTGAACCACTATAGTTACATCGACTATTTTAACGATGTTTTTGCTACTTTTCTGGACCTTGAATGTGGTAATTTCGTTTCTTTCCATGGGAGATAAGAAAATAGACTCAGATTTCATCAAAAACATCTTAATTTAACAATCTCGCTCACAGTAGGTCTGTCTTTAAAGGTTCAAAAACAACAGATCTGCTCAGTTACTAGGCATTTACAAAGCTAGAAAAATGTAATAAAATAATAAAAATGACAACAATAATATGTATGTGCATTTGTATATTTATTCACAAACAAGATTCATTCAGACACCAGCAAAGATTTGTTCAGTAGATTCACAAGCAACGAAATGCTCTTTCACAGGCCGCACTGGAATGGTACCGGCTTGTGCTATAGTCAGTCTGTGGAGGCAGGAAAAGTTGTGCACTTCAAAAGGAAGAGACTTTAGTGAAAAAAAGATATGAGTCAGTGTAAGAAAGATTCATTCAGCACATACATTGACTGATTGACCACAAACATGGGGCAGTTCCTAATAGTGATGCTGGCCTTAACAGACACCACTGCATACACACACAGAAGAGGAATATACTGTATATATAACTGTAAATGAAGATGATAATGGTGCTGGAGAAGCATATAGTACATGTAACATAGAGCTCAGGCTGCTCTGATTGACTTACTGCTGATATCAAGTGTTGTTTACATTTAAATCAGCCTCAACATTCTATGTCAGTCCAGCAGCTTGAGTTTATATTTGAAATCATCACAACTGTCCCTGAAGCCTTGAAGCCTGATCACACGCTACAAACTCTTCACAACTCTACTATCTGATAAGTTTCATCAGTTTGGGAAGTGTTTCTTCAGTCATCAGCATGGAGCAGCGTCGCCCGAGAAGAACCAGGACTCTTCCCACACACCTGAGAGGATTCTGGGTCTCTTCTGTTCAAGAGCGCTGTGAGCTTACATGGCTGGCAGCTGTAAGCAGGTTGGATCACACTTACAGCTGCATCTCTGCCAAAGCTCAAACATCCAAAGGACTGGAAGAGCAAGTGCCCAAGTGCTACTTGAAGAACGCAGCCGTCCTTCCCGATGTCCGTCCAGCAGCGTCAGTGTCTTCGGAGGACGTGTGTCCAGCTCCTCTGTGTCAGCAGGAAGAGTCTGTCTCCATCCACGGCTACAGCATGCAGGGGTACCAGGACATTTACCGCTCTGTGGCAGAGCCCATGATCAAGACACGCTTTGGTCGGCACCGTCCCTACAGCCTTGAGCTGGGACTGAAGATTAAGCAGCGCCTGTGGGAGACTCTCAAGCGCCCTTCACTGCTGGAGACAGAGCAGCCTGATGGACGCGTCCTCGTCACTGAGAGCTTCTCCACATCCAGCAGAAGCTTCGCTCCTCGTGTCCATGTGGACATCAGTGAAGAGCCGCTGCCAGAGGAACCACCAAGAAAGAAGCCCAGACACTGAGTCATCACAGCGGGGCTACGTATGTACATACTGTATATAGCTATAGAGTACCTTTATAGTTTTATGAGTAAGTTTCAGTTTTTAAAGTTAAGCTTTAGTTTGAGTGAGTTTTTTTTATTGTGTCAAGAACATTTTTAGCACATTGCTGTGTGGTTGAAAGGATGTTTTGGTGACTGTCAATGCACTGATATGCGGTTCTTCAAAGTCTTTTGCTACGTGCTTGTCGGGATGTTTCGGGTGGCTCTGGTGTTGACATGCGTTTGCCAAGGTTTTTGAGCGGTTGTTATTGTGTTGCTGTGCGGTTTCTGGACTCTTCTGTGAGGTTTTTCAAGCATTGCTTCATGGTTGTTAGGAGGTTTTGTGTGGTTGGTTGATATGCGGTTGCTTTTAAAGAGTTAAGTTAGGGTAGGTTAGGGTCCCTCACACGGTTTGCAGCTTGACGTGCTGTGAGGGCTTGTGTGCATCAGTGATGCTGAGAGCTACGCCATAGGCAGAGATCCATAGTGGACAGGTCTCAGCTGAGATGCCAGACGAAGACAAACCACCTGATTCTGGACAGCAGAAGATTGGTCTGATGTTCCTGGCAGAAGATCAGACTCTTGTGACAACAGCAACAACGTGGAATGGAAGAAACTTCACCCTGATTATAAATGTGGAAGTCGCAGATGGATCGATGGAAGCAACTGTTCGAACAGAACGAGGAAACAAACTGCTTTAATATTGGTAAAGGTGTACGACAAGTCTGCGTTCTTTCTTCAGCGCTCAGCCAATCCAATTTAATTACATTGTGCGTAAAATAAAATAAAATAAAATAAAAATAATAAAATGAAATAAAATAAAATATAAACATAAAAAAATTAAATTAAATTAAATTAAATATAAAAATAAAATAAAATATAAAAATAAAATAATATTAATATAATAAAATTAAATAAAATTAAATAAAATACAATAAAATAAAATAAAAATAATAAAATCAAATAAAATATAAACATAAAAAAAGAAAATTAAATAAAATAAAATATAAAAATAAAATAAAATAAAATATAAAAATAAAATAATAATAAAATAATAAAATGAAATAAAATAAAATAATAATAAAATAAAAATTACTTAAATGCTTGTATGCATAAAAAACAAAACATGTCTGAAATCACTTCTAAACCTGAAATGATGTAAATACTGGTGATTAGAACAGTGAAAATGATTAATTTACTAAAATACAACAATTAATATTTATAACAGGTATCACAGTAATATTAACCTTATAAACCAGAAATTAATAAAACGGAAGCTCTGTAATGCGCTTATTTGTGCTTCAATAATCAAAATTAACTTTTAAAATAAAAACGAAATGTACTGAAAAACTAAAACTATCAAATACTTCTTTAGTTTAAGATTTTTCAATCTAAACTACAATCGAATCTCAAATCTCTCAAAATGTTGCTATTTGGCTGCAAAAGTGTGAAAATAATAAAAATATACATTTTATTCAAGTTGTCATTTGTCTGAGTTTCATTTATAATGTCTGACTATGTTTTAAGATATTTTTATGTGTCTTCACTACTTTTCTGAACCTTGAATGTGGTAATTTCGTTGCTTTCTATGGGAGATAAAAAAAAATAGACTAGGATTTCATCAAAAACATCTTAATCTGTGTTCTGTAGATGAATGAAGGTCTTACAGGTTTGGAATGACATGAGGGTGAGTAATTAATGACAGACATTTCATTTTTGGGTGAACTAACCATTTAACAACCTCATAGCTCACAGTAGGTCTGTCTTTAAATGTTTTTAGGTTATTGTTAAAATATTTGGTTTTTGGACATTAAACTTGGGTAAAATCCAGCAAGCAGTAGTATTTTTTAATTGTATAACCTTGACGATAATGTAATAATTGTCTCACATTTACACAATAAAAAATGACAGTAATCTATTACGATGATCAGAGGCGTGACTGTGTTTGTTAACACTTAGTATGTGCTTTTGGAAACATTACATACATTACAGGTACATCGAGGAGGAATATCAAAGCCATGATTTTTACTCACCCCAAGCACCTGCAGCTTTCTTTCTCTCCATGTCCTGCTCTGCTGTAGACAGTTTCTCTTGCTTTTTCCTTTTCTTCCAGGCCAAAAATGTTTCCAGAGTAATTCAAGTGACGCTTCCTACAACAGTAACAGCTGATCATTACAAAAGTTTAAAGAAATCAATAACAGCATTAATACAATGACATTGTTTCCTTTACAATCATGTTCTATGACACTATTAATGGTCTCTTTTCTCGTCCTTCTCACCTCCGTCTCCATCAAATCCTCCTCCTCATTCTTTTCTTCTTTCTTCAGAAACTCACATGAAGAGTGTGGCAGTAAAAACAGTCGTCACCTCCGTCAGCACAAACCCAAACTAGCCATTTTTACTGTTTTCAACACTCAGTGTCAAGAATATATACTTGCACTCATTCAAATGAATAAATAAATAAGATAATTAATTAAATTATTTTATCAATGAGTGAAATAATCAAGTGAGCAGTCAAATTGCATTAAAGGATGAAAATCACTATATAAATATTGTCAGAACCTACATTTTATGTCTTTGCTTTCTTCTTTTCAGCCTCTCCATGTTTCTTTTTCACAACTTTCAAGTTGTTCACAAGCTCAAGTTTCTTTTGGTCACTGGCGTCTGCAATTACAAAATCAAGACGAGAGTTAAAAACAGAATAGAGCAAACACAACAGATCTGCTCAGTTACTAGGCATTTACAAATCTAGAAAAATGTAATAAAGTAATAAAAATGACAACAATAATATGTATGTGCATTTGTATATTTATTCACAAACAAGATTCATTCAGACACCAGCAAAGATTCGTTCAGTAGATTCACAAGCAACGAAATGCTCTTTCACAGGCCGCACTGGAATGGTACCGGCTTGTGCTATAGTCAGTCTGTGGAGGCAGGAAAAGTTGTGCACTTCAAAAGGAAGAGACTTTAGTGAAAAAAGATATGAGTTAGTATAAGTAAGATTCATTCAGCACATACATTGACTGATTGACCACAAACATGGAGCAGTTCCTAATAGTGATGCTGGCCTTAACAGACACCACTGCATACACACACAGAAGAGGAATATACTGTATATATAACTGTAAATGAAGATGATAATGGTGCTGGAGAAGCATATAGTACATGTAACATAGAGCTCAGGCTGCTCTGATTGACTTACTGCTGATATCAAGTGTTGTTTACATTTAAATCAGCCTCAACATTCTATGTCAGTCCAGCAGCTTGAGTTTATATTTGAAATCATCACAACTGTCCCTGAAGCCTTGAAGCCTGATCACACGGTACAAACTCTTCACAACTCTACTATCTGATAAGTTTCATCAGTTTGGGAAGTGTTTCTTCAGTCATCAGCATGGAGCAGCGTCGCCCGAGAAGAACCAGGACTCTTCCCACACACCTGAGAGGATTCTGGGTCTCTTCTGTTCAAGAGCGCTGTGAGCTTACATGGCTGGCAGCTGTAAGCAGGTTGGATCACACTTACAGCTGCATCTCTGCCAAAGCTCAAACATCCAAAGGATTGGAAGAGCAAGTGCCCAAGTGCTACTTGAAGAACGCAGCCGTCCTTCCCGATGTCCGTCCAGCAGCGTCAGTGTCTTCGGAGGACGTGTGTCCAGCTCCTCTGTGTCAGCAGGAAGAGTCTGTCTCCATCCACGGCTACAGCACGCAGGGGTACCAGGACATTTACCGCTCTGTGGCAGAGCCCATGATCAAGACACGCTTTGGTCGGCATCGTCCCTACAGCCTTGAGCTGGGACTGAAGATTAAGCAGCGCCTGTGGGAGACTCTCAAGCGCCCTTCACTGCTGGAGACAGAGCAGCCTGATGGACGCGTCCTCGTCACTGAGAGCTTCTCCACATCCAGCAGAAGCTTCGCTCCTCGTGTCCATGTGGACATCAGTGAAGAGCCGCTGCCAGAGGAACCACCAAGAAAGAAGCCCAGACACTGAGTCATCACAGCGGGGCTACGTATGTACATACTGTATATAGCTATAGAGTACCTTTACAGTTTTATGAGTAAGTTTCAGTTTTTAAAGTTAAGCTTTAGTTTGAGTGAGTTTTTTTTATTGTGTCAAAAACATTTTTAGCACATTGCTGTGTGGTTGAAAGGATGTTTTGGTGACTGTCAATGCACTGATATGCGGTTCTTCAAAGTCTTTTGCTACGTGCTTGTCGGGATGTTTCGGGTGGCTCTGGTGTTGACATGCGTTTGCCAAGGTTTTTGAGCGGTTGTTATTGTGTTGCTGTGCGGTTTCTGGACTCTTCTGTGAGGTTTTTCAAGCATTGCTTCATGGTTGTTAGGAGGTTTTGTGTGGTTGGTTGATATGCGGTTGCTTTTAAAGAGTTAAGTTAGGGTAGGTTAGGGTCCCTCACACGGTTTGCAGCTTGACGTGCTGTGAGGGCTTGTGTGCATCAGTGATGCTGAGAGCTACGCCATAGGCAGAGATCCATAGTGGACAGGTCTCAGCTGAGATGCCAGACGAAGACAAACCACCTGATTCTGGACAGCAGAAGATTGGTCTGATGTTCCTGGCAGAAGATCACAGTCTTGTGACAACAGCAACAACGTGGAATGGAAGAAACTTCACTCTGATTATATATGTGGAAGTCACAGATGGATCGATGGAAGCAACTGTTCGAACAGAACGAGGAAACAAACTGCTTTAATATTGGTAAAGGTGTACGACAAGTCTGAGTTCTTTCTTCAGCGCTCAGCCAATCCAGTATAATTATATTGTGCGTAAAATAAAATAAAATAATAAAATAAAATATAAAAATAAAATAATAAAATAAAAATTACTTAAATGTTTGTATGCATAAAAAATCAGCCAATCCAATTTAATTACATTGTGCATAAAATAAAATAAAATAAAACAATAAAATAAAATAAAATATAAACATAAAAAATAAAATAAAATAAAATAAAATAAAATAAAATAAAATAATAAAATAAAAATTACTTAAATGCTAGTATGCATAAAAAACAAAACATGTCTGAAATAATTTCTAAACCTGAAATGATTTGCACATGATCATGTAAATACTGGTGATTAGAGCAGTGAAAATGATTAATTTACTAAAATACAACAATTACTATTTATAACAGGTAAAAACTAATATGAACTTTATAAATCAGGCCTTAATAAAATAGAAGCTCTGTAATGCGTTTATTTGTGCGTCAATAATCAAAATCTGTATGTTAAACATAAAAACTTAAAATAATTAAAAATATTAAATTATTAAATAATTAAACAGTTTTAATCATGCAAAATTGCACATATATGGAGTCAAAAGTGCTGAAATGACTCTATATTTACTTCTGTTCCTATTAAAATGCATTTATTTCCTTCTTAAGAAACAAAAATATGTAAATGTTTTATTAGCATTTTTCCAAAAAAGACTTAAAATTAACTGTGAATTAACTAAAATTAACTTTTAAAATAAAAACGAAATGTACTGAAAAACTAAAACTATCAAATACTGCTTAAAATACTGCTTAAACTACAATCGAATCTCAAATCTCTCAAAATGTTGCTATTTGGCTGCAAAAGTCTGAAAATAATAAAAATATAGATTTTATTCAAGTTTTCATTTGTCTGAGTTTCATTTATAATGTCTGATTATGTTTTAAGATATTTTTATTCATCACGACAAAATGCAATATATTATTCTGATTGCCTTTAAAGGGATTGTTCACTCAACATAAAAGAAGATATTTTGGAAAAATGTGGGGTTTTTTTCTGTTCATTTTAAGTTCATTTTATGTGGTCTAATGTTTTTTTTGGACCCCACTGACTTTCATTGTGTGGACACAAACAGTTGAAACATCCTTCAAAATATCTTCTTACATGTTTGGAACGACATGATGGTGAGTAAATGATGACAGAATATGCATTTTTGACTGAACTGTCACTTAAATGTCTGTGAGCTTGATTTCCTGAAAGCGGTTTAAAGCGTGATCTGCTTTTGACTCTCAAAATGGATTCAGCAGTCAGTTTTGGACATGATATCGACCTGCAGCCCATTTTCAGGGTTGTGATCTATATGAACAGACTGTCCAATGAACAGGTTTTCAAAGAGTTTAGAAGAGGAAACATGTCTGTGTGTGTAGAAATCATCAAGCTCTCTTCGTTGAGGGAAACATCCATAACAGCATCACTTACCTGTCATTACTGATGTCAACAGCTGCATCTAGATGGACAGAGAAAGACATGAGCAGACTGTACTTAAATATATATGTACTTTAAATATATATATATATATATATATATATATATATATATATATATATAATATATATATATATATATATATATATATTTACCATGACAATAACGGCACTTGAATCCTATATAAAAACTACACAAAATAATTGTAATAGTTATATCATTGTGCTTGTGTAAAATAGAATATATAAAATATTGTAATATAAAATATGACAATAATTGCTAAATATTATTTTAAAATGTTTGGTTTTAATAATTATAATTCAACGTTTAAAACAGTCTGTAGGTGTCAGTCTCGAGCAGCCAATGACGAGAGAAATTAAAGGGTCAGTTCACCCAAAAATGAAAATAATATTATTACTCACCCTCATGTCGTTCTCCACCCCTAAGACCTTAATTAGTTCATCTTCTGAACACAAATTAAGATATTTTTGATTAAATCCGATGGCTCAGCGAGGCCTGCATAGACAGCAATGGTAGGCTACTTCCTCTCTCAAGATCCATAAAGGTACTAAAAACATGTTTAAATCATTCATGTGAGTACAGTGGTTCAATAAAGCGACGAGAAAACAAAACAAAATAAAGACTTTTTAACAATATCTAGTGATGGCCGATTTCAAAACACTGCTTTATGAAGCTCTAGAGCTTTACGAATCAAATCAGTGGTTCAGAGCGCCAAAGTCACGAGATTTCAGCAGTTTGATAAGCAATCCGAATCACTGATTCGACTCAAAAGATTCAAAAGAACCGGGGGTTATTATTGTGACATAATAACATTAAGATATAAACAATGTACTCACATTAACTGATTTAAATATATTTTTAGTAGCCTACCTTTATGGATCTTGAGAGAGGAAGTAGCCTACCATTGCTGTCTATGCAGGCCTCGCTGAGCAATCGGATTTAATCAAAAATATCTTAATTTGTGTTCCGAAGATGAACAAAGGTCTTAGGGGTGGAGAACGAAATGAGGGCGAGTAATAAATTACATTATTTTTATTTTGGGGGGAACTAACCCTTTAACTGGACAGTGAACTCACCTGATGACTCGGAGCGAGTCCTGAAGCTAGTGAGGGCGAAATCTTTGTGAAGCACCGAGGCTTCCCCTCGTAAACAGGTTCATTACTCAAAGATTTTCAACACGGTGCACACTAATGACATCTTGTGGTCAAAAGGTGGTAAAAAAAATGCCTTTGCGTCCCAGCTGACCCAGCTATTTTTGCACTGTTTCATGTAATAAATCAGTTTATGAAAAGCGTATAAAACAATGTAATTATTACACATATTACACATAGTCTTTCACGTGTCATTTTACTTACACGATTTTAATAAATGAGTCTGAATAAATTTTTGGGGGGAATAATCAAAATAAATGATTGTCAAAATAAATGATTGTCATAGAATGAAGTATGAATTGGGAATAAATGCAAGCTGAATATGCACAAAAATACACATGTAAATATTTATTCGTATTATGACATATTCTTTCATATGCTTTTATATTCTACAGTCACGACAGCGACACGACAGGTTATGAATTGTAAAATATTGTATGATATGTATTGCCAGCATACAAATGTTTAATAAATCACACGTGAACTCTTATAAGATGATTTTTGCGCTTGTTTCTATATTAGATTGATAAATGAGGCCCAGTGTCTCCACCCACTCTTATATTTATACCGTGTTTAGCCAATGAGAGCTCACTGATCGTCTTCATCTTGACCATCATCATCTCTATGCTCCTGCTGGCATCTCTACTGCCATACCTGATGTTCACTGGTGAGACTGATTGACCAAACTGAATATTCACAAGTTCACACTTACACAACACAATTGTTAGATTCAAATGACATCAGGCTATTTCATGATGACTACAAAACAATCAGCAATAAACACCTGATGTCATTTTGTTTTAGCTTTCTTTGCTACTGCAAATGTGCTTAAAGTCCCCATGAACCAGAAGTTGCAAACAACTTTTCTCCAGTGTTGTGACGTATTTCCATGTAAAACGTAAAATTGAACAGAGGGCATGGTTTTATTTTAGCACTCCTCCTCTCCATCTCTGCTCATCTCAGTTGGAGAGGAGTGGTTTAAGCATTTTCAGCCCAAGCCGTCAAACTGACGTCATCTGAGAAGGAACGCCATTCCAGACCGGAAGTAACTTTTCAGATTTTGATTAAAGATTACCACGACAAACATTTTTTTTTCTGTGTATTAACTTACACGGATTAATTGTTCACCACAAGACTAGTAATATGCACAAGCAAAGTAAATAGGGTCAATTTTGATTTCATGACGACTTTAACAGCTCTTGGCTGACATGCGGCATTGCTGTGGCCTGCTTGTAGCCCACACTAGGGTCGTAATTTAGTGCAGCATGTGGGCCAGATCATCATGCCACATATGACAGATGTAGGCCGGATCTGATGAAATGGCAGTAATATGTGGCTTACAGAGTTTTTTCATCAAAAGCTCAGTATGCTTTTATAAAAGAATGCATTAAAGTTTGAGAAACGTTCATTATAATATGACTTTCTTTCAACAGAAATAAAATACTGACAGTTATGGTTGGTGCATATGACCTAAAAAATGACAATGACCTTTCCATAACTTTAAGTGAGAAAATGATATTATAAACTGTGGTTTAATCTTATGGAAGATAAATCTATTTGTTAATAATAAATGCTTTTAAATTACAACTCGAGAAAAAAGTCGAACCAACCAAAAATTTTAATTGGATATCATTACCAAAGAATGAATCCATCAAAAAAACAGACCCTGATTGTAGTGTTGCAGGCTGGGGACGTCTGTACATTACTGGTCCAAAGAGTGATTGTCTTACGGAGGCCAATGTGAAGATAATGGAAAATGCAAAAAAAAAAAAAAACTTCAGCTTTTTTTTAGTCTCACAGAGGATGTGTGCATATGACCGTGGTGGATCCTGCAAGGTATGTAATCATTTCATGAACTGAGTTGTAATTGTGATATGGCATTTTAGTGACGTGTTGATCTGTGTTTCTTAACAGGGGGATTCAGGAGGTCCTTTGGTTTGTGGAAACACTGCAGTTGGTGTCACATCCTTCAGGGACCCTGTCCACTGCAATTCTCCTAAGTATCCTAATGTGTATACTAAGATTTCACCATATTTCCATGGAAATATAATGAAAAATTAGAAATATTAAAGCTGCCCTAGAATTGAAAATTGAATTTACCTCGGCATTAAATAATTAGAGTTCTGTACATGGAAATGACATACAGTGAGTCTCAAACACCATTATTTCCTCCTTCTTATGTAAATTTGATTTTTGCAAAAGACCTCTGAAGAACAGGAGATTCTCAACATAACACTGACTGTTACGTAACAGTCGGGATCATTAATATGTACGCCCCCAATTTTTGCATATGCCATCCCATGTTCAAGGCATTAGACAAGCCAGTATTAACGTCTGGAGCAGTGCAAGCAAGGACAATAGCGAAAAATGGCAGATGGAGCAATAATAACTGACATGATCCATGATATGATATTTTTAGTGATATTTGTAAATTATCTTTCTAAATGTTTCGTTAGCATGTTGCTAATGTACTGTTAAATGTGGTTAAAGTTACCATTGTTTCTTACTGTATTCACAGAGATCAGAGCCATGTAGTTATTTTCATTATTAAACGCTTGCAGTCTGTATAATTCTTAAACAACTGAAACCTCATTCTTTATAAATCTCTCCAACAGTGTGTAATGTTAGCTTTAGCCCTGTTAGCCGCAGCATTCTATCAAACTCATTCAGAATCAAATGTAAACATCCGCAAAATAAATACCATACTTACATGATCTGATATGCTGCATGACGAACACTTTGTAAAGATCCATTTTGAGGGTTATATTAGCTGTGTGAACTTTGTTTATGTAATGTATTATAGAGTTGTGACCTTGGGGGCGGGGAGTGCGAGCATTTAAAGGGGACACGCACAGAATCGGCACATTTTTAATTATGCCCCAAAATAGGCAGATACAAAATGTAATAATAAAAAATCTATGGGGTATTTGAAACTGCTGAAACTTCACAGACACATTCAGGGGACACCTTAGACTTATATTACATCTTGTGAAAAAGGGTTCTAGGGCACCTTTAAGTGACTTCATAGATAACAAAAAAAGCAAAACCTTTTTTTACAAAACCTTTTTTTTTTATTAAAGTATAACATGCATCAATCAGTCAAAGTGTCTTCATTGACACAACCATATAGGCCTAATTAAAATATTACATGGTGGGCAATAAAGTCATTTAACATTAGCAGTTATAGCTTATATTCATAAAGACAAAATTTTGAAAACTGCAATAACTATGATATAATAAAGTGAGATTCTTGCTACTGAGAAACGCCATGTATTTTTCAGCAGCGAAACTTATTTTATCAATAAATACCGCAGACAGCACTGATAACAAGTTTCCATGCATGAGTCTGTACATGTGTGCATGTGGGTTAGAGAGAGCAGGAGACAGAGATAGATTATGCTGTAGTGATAATAAAATGACATTTAGTTTTAAACTTTTAATAGTTTGACATTTTTATCCTGTTGTTTGTCATGTTTATTTGCTTGATCAGTGCAGTCAGGGCTGTAGGTATTACCTCATATTGTGACATATTTAAATAATTAAACAGTGTTGTCAGAGTTGATATTGTGGCTTTACTTGCATGCCATTATATTATTAACATTCTACCAAAATTAGGCTAAAATTATGCTATTTTATTACTAAATCACTTGTTATGCTATTTTATTACTAAATATTGTGTTCAATCTTTTTGTCAACTTGTTTTCTTTAAATTAGGACATTTTTTGTATTCATTTTTGAAACTGATTGATCTGAAGTTAATGAAAGCTAATCTTAGAACTCTAGCATTTATCAGAGAAGAAAGATAATTTACCATAAGGTGGCTAACAGTGCGGCTTAGTTAAAGCCCACATCTGAATACATATGAACGGTAGCTTCATTGTCTTCAGTGAATTCTGCAAAGAATGAAGCCAACACATCCAAAAAAGAGGACAAACAAAGTACTACCCTTAATAATATATATCATTTCAGCCAACTTCAGGGCCCTTAAACCGCATCCTGTACAGGAAACCAAGGTTTATAAGTATAAAGAGACCTACCAAGCCAATTCCAGCAGGTCCAAATGATATGCTTACAAACAGACATTGAGTGTAAAGCAACGCGTATAGTGCGTTGGAGCCTGCCTATATCATGAGATAATTGCACCCATCTCATCAGTAGGAGGGATCGACGCGTACCCATACTCACTCCATCAACACCAGCGAATAAAACTGCTGATGTTGATGAATACGAGCTGAATACAGGTTCTTCCATGCCTTCTCGAGCTCAGTATGAAGATCAAGAAGGAATGGAAAGCTTACGGTGGTTGGAGGATTATGGCAAAAAAGAGAATCATTAATTTCAGTCAATAATTAATTGCAATTCTATAGCGATTCAGTGCTTTAAAATATATAAGCGTTAAATTACTACATGCGCGAACTGATGGAGATGTTGTGCGCCGTCATTCGCGCCTTCACAGCTCATCTTCACAGATATGCGCTGCACTCTTTATTGCCTGGATTGCACTCCCGCTCCATCCATAGCTCTCATCGACAGTTTTGAGCAGCCCACTTTTGAGCTCTCCTCAGGACGGCCACTGCTATTCACATGAACAGATGGCAGCTCTCTCGAGACAGTAATTGTCCTGAGTCAAACTGCTCAAGCCATTGATAAAGCTGACAAGTCATTGCGTGGTCAATACTGTTGAAATAAAACGCTTTTATTGTGTGGAAAGTCACCGTTATTTTCTATAAGGTAAAATACTGAAGTTTTATGGAAATTTTACGGTCATATCATTGACATTGCCTGAGCAGTTGAAGTGAATTCCCGCTTATTCAAGGGCGCTTATTTATTGCATGGACAGAGCAAACACATAATGTTAGTGTCTAAATGCACAGTTCCAATGAATGATAAATTAAATTATGAACTTAATGTCGTTAAACTAAATGTGCAAAGGAAACTGCTGAAATAACTACAACATTAACAACACTGAAATAAGAGTGAGCAGTTTATCTATCAATCAGATATGCATCAAAGTTGGGTTTGTTACTATAACAACAGTAGACACCAAGTGTGTTTTCTTTCAGAATCATCGTAAAGAAAATGTTCTGTATAAAGAGAACAAAGAGGGCTTTTCTTACTCTTCCGTGAAGAAAAGTTAGTTTAGGATTAGTTGGGGAAAGTGCATATTCCAGGGTAGTCCATCCATGGTAGCATTAGTATGTTTAATGTACCTGGAACACTTTAATAAGGTTGTGTAGCCATTAACACTATCCTACACTAGTTAATGAACTAGGCCTAACAATACTTTTAAAGCCTTTTAAAACTTTGGCTTATGTAAATTTCCACATGCCAATTTTTATAGGCTATTAAAATAGTTATAGCATCATTAAAGGGGTACTTCACCCCTGGAAAGATGAATGTGTATTTAAAATTGGTCATTTATGTAGTAGAAATGTGAAATTATTTTTGAATTTGGAGCTTTCTAGACTGAGAAAAGGCAGAAAATGTATTTTTGACTAATGTGGATGAAAGACAACAACTCCCAGAATGCACTTGTTTTGCTACCCTTGCGAGGCCACGCCCAAACCACGCCTATCGGTTACAGGCGGCATTCAGGAAAATTCAATAAATCGTGAGTTAGTTCATACATTTACAGCGAAATGGTGCTAAATTGCTTTGTACCTGGATGTACACCCAAAACCAGGAAAGGACAAGTAAGTTTCCATCATTTTCCGATTAAGTTAAAGATTTGGAGCGATGTAAACAGTGGCTGCGGGCCATCAAACACCCGAAGTTTGGAGATGACACCGTTATAGAAAACCTAAAAAAAACGCAGAATATGTAGTCTCCATTTCAAGCACGAGGACTACGAACCAAATATCTTTGCAATGAAGAGAACCATTCTGAAGGACACCGCGATACCATCTATATTCACTTTCCCAGAGGACGAACAGCCTGGGCATCTGGTACTAAGCGTATTCGCCCAGAGGTAAGACTCGCTGATACTAGACTGATAACACAGTAGCCTATATGTAGTGTTGTAGGTAGCAGTAAAACTGCAAACTTAGCAAAGTAACGTTAGATAGACAATTACATATAAGTTGCATATAAGTTGACTGTTATCAAAGTAAAGCCTCTGTTCTGTAAAACTGAGTTTATTTATCTATTTATGCTAACGTTACCACAAAAGCCTGTTGCTGTATTGGTTGAGATGACTGCAGAGACCGATAAATTTGCGAGATGAACCACTGACCACTGCAGACAAAATAAAGTTAATTACTGTAAGCTTAAAAATATATTGACACCCACTTTTGATAAAATCTTTGATCTATGTCCATGAGTAACCTCAAAAGCGCATATGTATGGGCGTGGTGAAAAAATGCGGAACTACCTGCTATTACTGGCTGTAGTTTTAAAGCCTCTGGCCAAAAAAGCCTCAGATGACGCAAAATGACATCGGAGGCTTTTTTACAGAATAAAAATGCATAAATCTCTCATCTCGGGCTGATATGAAGGGCGAAAGCACGCTAATTCGAAAATACTAGTGGTATTCTACTAATACAAAGCTTAATGCTAAATCCTGAAGTAACCCTTTAAGAACTAACATTAACAATGGGCAAAATATTCTTAGATTGGCGATGTGACATTTGGTTTACCAACGAGATCCATGGCTGAACTCGAATTTGCTGAATTAGACTGGCAGGTTTTGGTATAACAGAAACGCCATACATGGCAATGTAATGTAAATTTGTGTATTAAAATTAATCACGATTAATCGTTTGCAAAATAAAAGTCTGTCTACGTAATATATGTGTGTCTTCTGTGTATAATTATGCATATAAATACAGACACATACATGTATATAAGAAAAAAATTATATTTATATATAATATATTTATATGTAATATAAAATAAAATAATATAATGTAATATAAACATGCATATATTTCTTAAATTTATACATGTATGTGTGTGCCACAAATCTTTCTAAATCTGTGCTAGTGAGCACTTCTCCTTTGCCGAGTATCCATCCACCTCATAGTTGTGGCATATCAAGATGTTGATTAGACAGCATGATTATTGCACAGGTGTGCCTTAGGCTGGCCACAATAAAAGGCCACTCTAAAATGTGCAGTTTTATTACACAGCACAATGCCACAGATGTCGCAAGTTTTGAGGGAGCATGCAATTGGCATGCTGACTGCAGGAATGTCCACCAGAGCTGTTGCCCGTGAATTGTTGTTCATTTCTCTACCATAAGCAGTCTTCAAAGGCGTTTCAGAGAATTTGGCAGTACATCCAACCGGCCTCACAGCCGCAGATCACGTGTAACCACACCAGCCCAGGACCTCCACATCCAGCATCTTCATCTCCAAGGTCGTCTGAGACCAGCCACCCGGACAGCTGCTGCAACAATCGGTTTGCATAACCAAAGAATTTCTGCACAAACTGTCAGAAACCGTCTCAGGGAAGCTCGGGTGAAAACAGACTCTGACCAATGCCAACAGATGCCAATGGATATCACACCTATCCAACAAACTCCAACAGACGAGTTTGTTGGCGTTTGTCGATGCGGTATGAATTGGCCTTAAGGTACACCTGTGCAATAATCTTGCTGTCTAATCAGCATCTTGATATGCCACACCTGTGAGGTGGATGGATTATCTCGGCAAAGGAGAAGTGCTCACTAACACAGATTTTATATTTTGAGAGAAATAGGACTTTTGTGTACATAGAAAAAGTCTTAGATCTTTGAGTTCAGCTCATGAAAATGGGGGCAAAAACAAAAGTGTTGCATTTATAATTTTCTTCAGTGTACATCTAAAGCCGGGGACACACTAACGATTAGCTGAAACATTCTAAGACTGAACTGAACACACATACCGATTGTTTCCTTCGACTGGAGCCGATTTTAATCGTTGACAGTCGGAGAAGAACACAAACGTTTACAATTGAGACCGCTGCTAAGCAACACACTGTGCGCGGGTTCTTGAAAATGGATGTAAACAAACAGATGGCGCTCTTCATCTGCAGCTATATTTGTGCGGAAAATAACAAAAAAAGAGGAAAAACGCGCAGGATATGGGTGAGGTCCTGGCTGGAGAGGCAACATGGACTTTGTTCTCTGCAGAGAGAATTTGAGGTGAGTAAACTTTGTTAAATTAATCTATTTTTAGAGCTTGGACTCCGGTGGTGTCGGCCGTTGTTAAGCAACGATAAGCTGCGATCCTCAATGAAGCTTGTTCGACTTGAAACGGCACTGTACAGACCATTAAATTACCACAGAAGTATACTACCACAATGCGACCTCAAAGGGCACTTTCACTTTCGCGATCAAAGGGGCAGGGCTCTTTATATTCTCTCTGTATATATTGTATCATTAACTGTTAATTTTGTATCCGTATCTTTCCAGATAAATAATATATATACAAAACATGATTTAAAAAAAAAAAAAAAAAAAAAGTCTAGTCATTATCTTTATCACTTGTTGCCCCCCTATTGGCTGGTGCCCCAGGACACTCGCCCAATCCCGTCTATGGATAATCCGGTCCAGTATGTCCAGTACCTGACACGTTCAAAGCTTCCGCAATAGCAGCCCAGCTTCTTTCCTTATCGCTTCTATTATGGTATTCCTTCGAAGATATGTTGTATAGACATCAGTACTCTTGCCAGAGTTCAACCAGTTTTTCTTCCATACCGGTTGTCCAATGTGTTTTTATGTTGCAAACTTTTTTTTACACCATTTCGCCCCTTGTTTACAATCGCCTGACACAGTCTCTAAGGAAACAGAGACGTCATCGGTCGCAAATATTATGCTGCCTTCACGTGCTCTCATTGCTATTGTAAAGATGACTTTCCTTGAAAAAAATTGAACGCCCCCCCAGTTCGAAACTTGAATGCGATTTGCTCGTAATCACTACTTCAGAAGTGGGAATTATCAAATTTGAGAAGAATCTTTGTGAGGAGGACTGGCAATGACTGTTTCTAAAATTCTAAGACTAGAATCGTTATAGACGCAGCACACTGCACGATTTTAAGCACCAACTGTAAACACCGACTGAATGCAACTGGCTCTGACTCGGCGCGATTGGACATGATCAGTCGTAAGTATCAAATTACATTCATAATCCGCCTTACAATCGTTAAATGTGTGCCCGGCTTAAGATGATTTGACAGATGCCAGATCTTCTAATCGTGATAACTGAACTCTTGCTAATTTGGTTCTTCAAACGAATTTGCAGATTGGATTAAAATATCTAGATTAAGTTGTCTGAGATTACTGCACGTTCTTGTGTTCTCTGAAAAGGGCAGATGTAAAAGTACTCAAAACCACGATCAGCAATGCAGTGATTGGCTAGAATCAAGACGGCAACATAATGAAATCATATATTTAAAAAAGACACCTGACGAAAAACTCCTATTTCTGGACCTTTATAAGGAAACAGCCAAGCGAATAAAATGACAGAACAACATAAATGTTATAATAGATAAATGGAATGTGCACTTTTATGTTTTTACATGATTACCCAATTATTTAGGCTATATTCACGATTTCTAGTATTTGTACAGGCTTTACTTTTATATTTCAATGTTGTAACTAGCAACTAATTTACCTTTTGAAGCAGATTTGACAGCATTAAAGTTTCTTAAGGGTCAAGATCAAGTTATCTGCATCTCCTGCGCTGCATCAAGCCACTCCCATAATAGCTGTCGCGGTTCAAATTAAAGGAACGTGCCACTTTTTTTGAAAATAGGCTCATTTTCCTACTCCCCTAGACTTAAACAGTTGAGTTTTACCGTTTTCGAATCCATTCAGCCGACCTCTGGGTCTGGCGGTAGCACTTTTAGCATAGCTTAGCATAGATCATTGAATCTGATTAGACCGTTAGCACCTCGCTCAAAAATGACCAAAGAGTTTCGATATTTTTCCTATTTAAAACTTGACTCTTCTGTAGTTACATCGTGTACTAAGGCCGACAGAAAATGAAAAGTTGCGATTTTCGAGGACGATATGGCTAGGAACTATACTCTCATTCTGGCGTAATAATCAAGGAACTTTGCTGCCATACCATGGGTGCAGCAGGCACAATGATATTTAATGCATGCACGACATAGATTATCTGTACATCGTGTGTAAGACTCCAATAATATAGAGGATATAGAAGAAAATGAATCAAAACATTTTGGATCAATAAACCTTATATAAACCATAAAATATATATATATATATATATATATATATATATATATATATATATATATATATATATATATATATAATATAACTGCAGAAAGGCCACACTGCAGATAGATATGCATCTCATATGTCGGCAAATCAAATTAAATCAGCTAAATTGCCTGTGCGAGCAAGCTTAACTATTCTACAGCGCAACATCGATGCACCAAAAAACAAATTAAAATTAATTTAATAAAAAAATTTTTTTTAATCAAACATTAATTTACAGAATTGAATTAGAACAGAATATACCATTCTAGTAAATAAAAATAGCATAATTAAAATGAAATGGCCTAGTCATAATCGAGTCACAACTGCAAAATGCCTGAAGTGCAGGGGAACATATATTCAAAACACAAGCCACAAATGGTTAAATTAGATAGCCCGGAGTGATCAATAAATAAATTAAAATTAAAGAAATTATTAAAATGAAATGAAAGTATAGCCAGAATTGTCAACTTTGTCTTTTTAACTTTTTAATCTGCCGGTGTCCGTTTGAGTTTGCGTTTTATTGTGTTCCCTGGACATTTATCGACCATGTCTTTAAAAGAGGGCTTTTATAAAATTGCCGGTAAGATATAGGGTGTTGATAGGGTGACATCAGATTAACAAATTTAACCTTTTACAAAAGCAGATTTCACTTTGAGTACTTAAATGTATTATACAATAAAGTACATATTAATGATTTTAAATCTTGATTTTTTATTATTTTATTCTTATGATAGGATTCCCTAGAGTCATAGGAGCACTAGACTGCACGCATGTTGCATCTCCACAGCTCTAGGAGAACATGAGGCAGATTAATGTGAATAGAAAGTTCTTCACAGCCTTAATGTTCAGGTAGACCTACATGTGAGATGATTTTTTTATTTTCAGTGAGATGAATCTTTAAATTAATAGTAACATTAACAGATATGAAAATGATCTACTGTACATTTAATCTGCAGATGACTTGTGATCATGAATGTATGATCACAAGCTTGGATGCCAAATGGCCTGGCTCAGTGCATGACTCACAAATTTTCCGTGAGTCTGTGTTGTGTCAGCGCTTTGAGGAAGGTAAGTTACATTTAGTACAAAACATTTAAAGTGTCAATTTTAATTGTGACAGCAAATCCTACACAATTTTCCCGTTTTATATTCTATGACAGAGCTTTTTGATGGCCTGTTGGTAGGAGATAGGGGTTATTCATGCCAGAGGTTTTTGCTAATCCCTTATCCTGACCCTCAGACAGGGCCACAAAACCGCTTCATTGTGGCCCTCAGTAAAACCAGGGTCAAGACCGAGATGAAATTTGGCATCCTAAAGGCACGTTTCAGCTGCCTTTGGCACTTAAGAGTGTCACCAGAGCGAGTATCAAAGATTGTAGCTGCATGTGCCATTCTGCATAATATAGCCACAATCAGAAAGGAGCGATTACCACCACAAAACTAACATCTGCCCAATGAAATTGACCCCATCACACTTGACCACCCAGCTGGCGCAGCTTTCAGAGATGCAATTACCATACAATATTGCACGTAATAAAAGCACATTGAAACTGCATAGGTTTTATTGGTTTTGTGGCTATGGGAGGGAGAAAGGGCAAGAAAAAGTTGCATTAATAAATATTCATATAGTGTTCATACTAAAGTGTTGCATGGTTAAATAAAGTTCACATACTGAGATGTGTTTCCAGCTGTTTGATCTCCAGTTTTTTTTGGAGTCTCCTCCGCTCACAGTCCAGCTTCTGTAGTGTACAGTCCAGTTCTAGGCTCCTTTTGTAAAGGGCCCTGACTGAGTCTGTTTCCACCTGAAACATAATTCCACCACGAACATACTCATAAGTTTTCTGGAGGTTAATCAAATCACAAAGTGGCATGTCTTTCTATTTATGTAAAGGGTTTTAAATCATTACCTTGTTCACATTTCTTCTGAAGCCCATTGAGGTAGATGCCTCAGTTTCTGGGGCAGGTTGTGCAAATTCCTACAATAAAAGAGATAAGGATAAGCGCCAGTCACTTTTATGCCAAAAAAAAGCATGTGCCATAAAAAGCCCATTGCGTTCACCTCAGCAACTGTCTCAGAACACACAGACAGAGTGTCCTCATAATTTGCTTCACCCTAAAAAATAAATGTAGGCCAATGTAAAGCATAACTTGTAAAAAAAGGTTATGTTCACTGTGTTCTGTCTGCTGCATACTGACCTCTGTGAGCATGTGTGCTGGCTTCAACAGGGACACTGTATTTCCCTCGACTGCAGAACACAGTCAATCACATTTACAACTCCTGTATTTAAAAAAAATAAAAATAATAAAATGCATTGCACACTAACCAAGCGTCACTTGCTTAGAGGAGCCAGCAACAGGGTCAGATTGTGCAAAAAAGCCCTGCTTTATTAATCTGTAATTATTGGCATGACAAAAACTATACATTTGTATTGCCAAAGCAATTGCAGCTGGGCTGCTTACAAATAGTGCATATATGTATTAAAAAAAAAAAAAGAATAATAGTAATAATAATATATAAAAGTATTAAGCATGTAGTGCAAAATGAATTACTAATGTATTAGACATATTTACAGAAGCAAAATGTGCTGGAAACATCAGATCAGGGCAGATTGAGTGTTTTCTCTTCTATGGTGACAGGCAGACACATATTGAGCAGCAAACACACAGCAGTTCTTGCGTTCTCCTAACAGATATGGCAGTTTCTCCTGGTTTGAAAGAGTTTTAAATGTCGGATGGATCTGCTGTATTTTATCATAGAACACTGTCCGTATGTCCGTGTATTTGGAGCATTCTGTCAGGAAGTGCAGTTCTGTTTCCATCTGATTCAGATCACAGTGTGTCTGTTGCAAATCCGATGTTTTTTGTTTGTTTGTTCTCTCTCTCTCTCTCTCTCTCTCTCTCTCTCTCTTCCTCTCTCTGAGTGCATGCTGGGAGTGAGTGGGCGGAGCTGGATGTGTGTGGAGTGAGAGCGGTTACCTGTGAGTTGAGTGAGTTTTTCCATTCTTTCTGATTCTTGCATTATAGTTGGGTTGTGTTGGTGGAATTGTTTCAGAGTTTGGGTACACTTAAAGAAAGTAAGGCGCTGTCGATCAGCGTGTGCTGATTGAGATGGCAGCGCCTGGAAGTGTGACGCTTGATCAGCTAACGCGGCGGCATGGAATTAAAGTTATTCCCGCGGAACGCTGTTCTGTGGAGGAGTGTATTTTAGCGGTTGCACAGGTTGTTGGCCACAAAAGCATTCTGTCAGCATCAAGAATGAACAGTGCAATTGTTTTATTCTTAGATGATGTAAATAAAGTTAATGAGATCGTTGTGAGTGGAATCGTCATTAATGAGGCTTATACAGCGGTAATGCCTTTAATGCAACCTGCAAAAAAGATTCTGTTGTCAAATGTGCCACCGTTTATCAAAGATGAAGTGATTGAAAGAGAACTGGCAAGGTATGGTAAAGTTGTATCGCAGTTTAGAAAGATTACTTTAAATTGTAAATCTGCTCAACTTAAGCACGTTGTTACTTTTCGTAGACAAGTGTACATGATTTTAAATAACGGACAGGAGTTGAATCTTGCGCTGAAGTTTAAGATTGATGACTTTGACTACGTGATTTATGTAACATCAGAAACAATGAAGTGTTTCAAGTGTCATCAGGATGGACATCTTGCTCGTGCTTGTCCAGAAAATGAAGAGCATGAAAAATTTCAGAATAATGATGGAGAGGGACAAGTAGAAAATGTTGTGAGAGAAAAACAACAAGAGGAGAATAGGGACAGAAATGAGGAAGGGGAAAAACGTGAGGATGGTGAAAAAAGTGAACAAGGAACTAGTCAGGAAGAAAGTGTGAATAAGGATAATGAGGAAAAACTTGTACAGGACACAATTGAAATAGAAAATGATGTTGTTGGTAGTCTTGTAGAAGTGGAAACATCTAGAGACATTGAAATGACGGATGATGACAGTCTTTTTAAAACACCCACACTAAAAAGGAAAACTACAGGGAAGAGAAGAGGAAAAAAAGCAAGGAAAGAACAGGTTCAGGAAATACAGTTGAAAGAGAAGATGGATTGTGGAGTTGAATCTGATCATAGTAAATCTGATGAATCGGTAACAGAGAGTGAGTGTGAATCGGTGAGCTCAGTTGACTCAGCTTCTCTTAGGAGATCTGAAAGGAAGGCATACACTGTTGAAAAGATCAAAACTTTTTTGCAAAGTACAAAAGGAATGAAGGGAGTTCAAGTAGAAGATTTCTTTCCCGATCGAGAATTGTTTATAGAGGCAGCAAGAGTGTCAATGAAAGAGAAAAGCTTGGGGGGTCTCACTGAACAAGAAATATACAGGCTGAAGAAAATTGTTCAGAAGTTGAGATCAACTATGTTAAATGATGAAAAAGCAATGCCATAATCTTTCTTTTTTCTTTGTTAATTTTTTGTTTTTTTTATGTTCAGTTTCTTTTTTTATTCATTTAAACATGAGTAATTTAAGGCTGGGCAGTTTGAATATAAATGGTGCAAGGGATCATAGGAAGAGAGCAATGCTATTTGAGCTAATTAAGCAAAAAAATATTGATGTCATGTTTGTTCAGGAGACTCATACTGATGTGCAGAATGAAAATGAATGGAAAGTAGAATGGGAAGGGGAGGTGTTTATGAGTCATAAGACTAATATCAGTGGAGGAGTAGCCATTTTACTAAGGAAAAATATAATTCCAGTTTCTTTTGAAGTGGAAAATGTAGTTGAGGGACAGCTGTTGAAATTACAGGTTGAGTTTGAAAACTTTATATTTGTATTTATAAATATTTATGCACCGGTTCTGGGAGGTGAAAGGGTTTTGTTTTTAAACAAAGCTAAAGATGTAATAGAAAAGTGCAAACCTGAAGAGTATTTATTTATTGGGGGTGATTTTAACTGTACAGAAAATGATAGCCTTGATAGAAACCATAAAGAACCTCATATGGAATCACAACGTGTTTTGAGACAAATTACAAAAGAACATGATCTGTACGATATTTGGAGAGTGTTGAATGGAACACAGAGGCAGTATACATGGACACAAGTGAGAGAATATCATGTAACAATGGCTAGACTAGACAGGTGGTATTGTTTTAAACATCATTTTAATACAATTAAGTGTTGTGTGATTTCACCTGTAGGCTTTTCAGATCATTGTTTGGTCAGTTGCAATATTTTCATTAATAATGTTAAACCAAGAAGTGCTTATTGGCATTTTAATACTGGTCTTTTACAAGATAATTCTTTTTGTGATGTTTTTAATTTTTTTTGGGAAAAGTTTAAGAATAAGAAGTCATCTTTTGATTCTCTGCAGCAATGGTGGGATAATGGAAAAATAAAGATACAGCAACTGTGCCGTTTGTATACACTCAATGATTCTAGAAACATTTCCCAATCGTTGGAAGATCTAGAGAGAGAAATTTTAGATTTACAAAATTCTTTGGCATCTGTGGGAGATCAAGAACGTATTAAAGTTCTTAAAAATAAAAATAAAGTTCTAGATGATTTGCTGGGTATCAGGGCACAGGGTGCTCTGGTAAGGTCAAGGTTTCAAAGTGCAGCACAAATGGATGGCCCAACCAAGTTTTTCTTTGGACTTGAAAAAAAGAACGGCCTAAATAGAATCATGCATTCCTTGTTTTTGGACTCTGGCATAGAAATTACAGAGCCTAAGGAAATTAGGAAAAGAGCGGTATCTTTTTATTCAGAGCTGTATAGGAGTGAATACAAAGAGGTGGAAGAGATAGCCAGTTGCTTTTATGAGGGTCTACCTAAAGTTCCAGAAGGAGCAAATGCTGAACTGGAGAAACCTTTTACGAAAGGTGAACTATATGATGCCCTAAAGAGTATGGAGTGTGGGAAGGCTCCAGGGATCGATGGAATCCCTGTCGAGTTTTATAAATCTTTTTGGGCTGTTTTAGGGGATGATCTGCTGGAGATGCTCAATGACAGCCTGACCGAAGGGTTGCTGCCTATGAGTTGTAGAAGAGCAGTGATTACCCTTTTACCGAAGAAAGGTGACCTGAAAAACATAAAGAACTGGCGACCTGTGTCACTCCTATGCTCTGATTTTAAGATTTTATCCAAAGCCTTGGCAATTAGATTAAAAGAGGCAATTGGCTGGGTCATCCATGTGGACCAGACATACTGTGTACCTAATAGATCTATTTTCGATAATATTTACTTAATTAGAGACATAATAGATATTTCTAGATCATTGGGTTTAAATGTTGGTCTCATTTCCTTGGACCAAGAAAAGGCTTTTGACCGGGTTGAACATAACTACCTCTGGCAGACATTAAGAGAGTTTGGTTTCAATCCGAGTTTTATTAAAATGATTGGGGTGTTGTATAGAAACATTGAGAGTGTACTTAAAATTAATGGTGGCCTGAGTGCTCCTTTTAAGATCACAAGGGGCATAAGGCAAGGATGTGCTTTGTCAGGCATGTTGTATGCTTTAGCAATTGAACCACTGTTAGTGAAAATAAGAACAAAGATTGATGGTTGGAGTATACCACAATGTGATCTTAAAATTAAGTTGTCTGCTTATGCAGACGATGTCATTGTTATTGTGAATAATCAAGAAGAGGTAGATAATCTAAGAGTATTAATTGATGACTTTGGGAAACTGTCCTCAGCTAAGGTAAACTGGACAAAGAGTGAAGCTATTGTATGTGGGAAGTGGGAAGGAAAATGTCTTCCTAATTTACCTGCTGGACTTGAATGGAAGAAAAATGGCTTAAAATATTTGGGTGTATACCTTGGAGATGACTCAGTATTACAAAAAAATTGGGAGGGTGTTTTAGAAAAAACAAAAGGACGGCTTGAAAAGTGGAAGTGGTTGTGGCCCAAAATGTCATTTAGAGGTCGTGTAATAGTCATCAATAATTTGGTGGCTTCAACATTATGGCATCGCTTGGCATGTACTGAGCCTCCAAGTGGACTTCTTGCAAAACTACAAGCTCTCATTGTGGATTTCTTCTGGACTAAGTTTCACTGGGTACCGCAGAGTGTACTATATCTCCCCAAGGAGGAAGGGGGACAAGGACTAGTACATCTAGCCAGCAGAGGAGCAACTTTTCGCTTACAATTTATTCAAAGATTTTTAACTGGGCCTGAGGATCTTGTTTGGAGGAGTGTTGCTAAATTTGTTTTGAGTCAAGCTGGAGGTCTGGGACTGGACTCTGCTTTGTTTTTAATGGACTCCAGGAAAATTCATCTGAATGGACTGACTCCGTTCTATAAAGGTGTCTTTAGAATATGGAGTTTATTTAAGAAAAGAAGGGGGGCTTTTGGATTGTCTTTATTTTGGTTATTAGAAGAACCCACTGTTTTTGGAGCTAGATTTGATGTTTCAAGTGAAGCTGCATGTGGTTTTGAAATTGCAATGTGTAGAGCAAAAAAAGTTAAATTGTGTCATATAATAGCTGCTGGGGGTCCTGAGTTAAATAACTCACAGGAGGTTGCTGATTGCATTGGAGTTAGATCAATAAGATTAGCAGGGAAATTACTGGATCTTTTAAAACAGAGGTTTACGGCAGAGGAAAAATCTCTCCTTAAAAGTTTTGGTGAAGGAAAAGTGGTTCCAAATGGAAAGGATCCCTTTCCAGAAGTTTATATTATTCCTGATTTTAAAGGTGCAGATGGGGAATTGTTGAAGAATTTAGAGGATTTAACTATTAATGAGGCTAATGGGAAAAAAATGTACAGAAGCTGTGTTAAAATTTTATATTCGAAAGTTTTAAATGGAAGAGTAGACACTGTTTGGAGAGATAAATTAGATTTAAATCAGAATATAAAACCTGTTTGGAGAGTGTTTTATAAACCTCCTTTGGAAAAAAGGGTGGGGGATCTCCAATGGAGAATTTTACACGGCGCAGTTGCTGTTAATTCCTTTGTGCATGTTATAAACCCTATTGTTTGTAATCAATGTCCTTTCTGTGGGGAAAAAGAGACAATTTTTCATTGTTTTATGGAATGTACAAGATTATGCTGTTTATTTGATTTTCTTACATTGTTGTTTGATAAGTTAGATGAAGTTTTTACTGTTCAGAGTTTTATTCTTGGATTTAGATATTCAGCAAAACATAAGATGAAATGTCAATTGTTAAATTTTATTGTGGGAGAAGCAAAAATGGCGATTTATATAAGCCGGAAAAATAAAATTGAAGGGATGGAAGGATGGGAAGTTTTATCTATTTGTAAAAATAGGATAAAAGCAAGAGTGTGGGTTGATTTTAAGTTTTACAAGATGATGAAAGACTTGATGTTCTTTTTGGGTCAGTGGTGTTACAATGATGCTATTTGCTCTGTGGTTGATGAACTTTTATATTTTTCTTGTTTGTTACAATGATTGATCCCATTGTCAAATAGATTGAGTCATTATTGTGTTAGAATTGTTTTGAATGTGTTAAAAATTGTGAAATAAATGTTTGGTTAAAATTCAAAAATTCTCTCTCTCTCTCTCTCTCTCTCTCTCTCTCTCTCTCTCTCTCTCTCTCTCTCTCTCTCTCTCTCTCTCTCTCTCTCTCTCTCTCTTTCTAGATCATGGTCACTTAATCTGTATTTGGAGAGGATTTGTCTTTCTTTAAATTGATTAATAAATAATTTGCCAATTTAGTGGTTCTATTTAGGGTCGAGTAACATTGGAGTTTATTTTGGATCTCAAAATGTGCTTTTAGTGATTCATCATGAGTATCTTTTAGATTTTTGTCAATTTCTTTAATAATAGTTTTGGGGTTGTAGCTGTGGTCCACTGGGAATTGAGTTTCATGGACAAGTTGAAGAGCGAGTGTGTTAAGAGGATGAGATTCTGCTGAGGTTTCATTGGCGAGGAGGGCTTTATATTGGACTGAATCAGGATCAGACTGATGGAGGTGATGCCAGAACTGAACACATCTCTTCTGGATCTCAATGTTCAGTGGGTTCAAACCTAATTCAGCCCTACAGGCGTCGTTGGATGTGCTTCTGTGAACCCCTAAAATGTTTTTGCTAATTTCCAATTGTAGTTTTTCTACTGAAGTTTTATCCCAATTTCTAAAATTTTGTACTGGTCCTCAAATTTCACATCCATATAAAAGAATTGGTTTTATTATTGAATTATATAATTTTATCCAAGTTTTAATGGGTAATTTTAAGTGACCGCATCATGACTTTATAGCATAAAAACCCCTCCGAGCCTTTTCGCTCAGTGTTTTGACAGCCAGACCAAAGCTTCCCGAAGCGTTGATGTCGATGCCCAGATAACTGTAGCTGGTGCTATGCTGTAGGACCTGGCCTTTATAAGTGAACTGGTGTTTGTTTGCCTGAGATCTGGCCTTTTTCTGGAACACCATTACTCTGGTTTTGTCCAGATTGACTGTCAGGGCCCACTCATGACAGTACTGTTCCAGCAGGGACAGGCTTTGCTGGAGACCCTTAGGTGTGCGGGACAGCAGGACCAGATCATCTGCGTACAGCAGACATCTGACCTCTGTGTGGTGTAGAGTGAGGCCAGGGACAGTAGAACATTCTAGCATTGATGCCAGATCATTTATGTAGATGTTGAATAGAGTCGGACTCAGACTGCATCCCTGCCTCACTCCACGTCCCTGCTGGAAAAACGCTGTTCTGTGGTTATTGATTTTCACCGCACATTTACTGTTGGTGTACAGGGATTGTATAGTGTGAAAAGTTTTCCCACCAATGCCAATTTGTAGGAGTTTGTACAGTAAACCATCATGCCAAATTGAGTCGAATGCTTTTTTTAAATCTACAAAACATGCAAATATTTTTCTTTGTTTGTCCTTGATGTTTTTGTTAATTAGTGTGTGAAGAGAATAAATGTGGTTGTGCGTTGTTTTGGTAAAAATCCAATTTGTGCTTTATTTAAAATGTTGTATGTGGAGATGTGTGTGACAATCCGGCTGTTTATGATGCTGCAGAACAGTTTTCCTAACGCACTGCCCACTGCCACGATAATTACTGGGGTCAAATCGATCACCTTTTTTAAATATGGGGGTGATCAGTCCCTCAGACCAGATCTCAGGGAAGTTACCAGACCATAAAACCAGATTAAATAATTTAGCTAGAGCTTTATTCATGCTGGGACTGTTGAGTTTAAGCATTTCATTGCTAATGTCATCTTGGCCACATGCTTTCTTTTAATTTAAGTCTTTTAATATGCTCTATTATTTCAGATATTGTTATAAATTTGTCTAATGGATTTTGATCATTTTTAATTGTTTTCTCCAAGTCTACTAGTGTTTTCTTTATTTTACACTGAGGCTGGTTAAGGTCAATATGTTCAATTTTTTGATAGATTTTCGAAATAAGTTTTCCAAATTGTGCCACTCTGTAATGATATTTCTGATTTGGGTTTTTCAAGTTTTTTTTTATATAGATTCCAGAAAGAATTTTGATCAACTGATTCATCAATTTCCTCAATTTTGGTTTTAAAATAATTTTCTCTTTTGTTCCACATTAGTCTCTTGTAATTTTTCAGACCGTCAGCATAAGTAAGCCGTAATGTCTGGCTGGATGGATCTTTGTGCTTTTTGTTAGAAAGTCTCCTTAGTTCTTTTCTGAGACTTACACATTCACCATCAAACCAAACATCCTTTCTTAATGTCTGTTGGTTTGTTTTACGTTTGCGTTGTCGTTTAATGTTAGATAGAGTTGCCAATGTTTTGAATATGTAATTTAAGTTTTTTGTTGCTAAATTTATCCCATTAACATCTAAGGTGAAATTAGTGGATATAAAGTCATCCAGCATTTTTAATATAGTAGGATTGTTTATGTGTTCTTTAAATTGTTCAGAGGTGGATTGGTTCCACTTTAGTTTGGGTTTCAAAGGAAACATATTTTCAGATTCTATTGGATAAGTGTTGCTCCTTTCACATGGTGGTTTCAGGTAAAGCACTGTTTGGCAGTGATCGGAAATCGGGAGCTGAGGTCTGACTGTGAAGGCATTAATAAAATTTGGATCAATATATGTTATTGAATAATCAACCACACTGGTTCCTAATCTGGAGCAATAGGTGAATCTTCCTAATGTATCTCCTCTAGTTCTGCCATTAATTATGTATATCCCTAAACCTTTACAGAGTTTTAATATTTGCTTTCCATTCATGTTAACTAAACTATCATAGCTGTTTCTTGGTGTGGTACTTGAGGAGTGAAACATGGTGTCATTGAGTATATGGTCATTATCTACAATATTTACATAATCAATTTCTCTCCCTGTTCTGGCATTTAAATCTCCACATATGAGGATATTTCCTCTGGACTGAAAGTGTAAGATGTCAGTCTGTAGTTTGGAAAAGCTTTGCTCTTCGTAATAGGGAGAGTCATGAGGTGGAATATAGACTGCACAGAGGTAAAGATTAGACTGTGATATGACAGAATTCACTTCAAGCCAAATAGAAGATTTTTCAATTTTAACAATTTTAATCGAATGTTTCAGATTGTCTTTGTGCCATATAAGTATTCCACCTGAGTCTCGGCCACATTTTATTTTAGAATTTTTTTGATGAAGGAACAACAATTTCCTTGTATCCTATTGGACAATGTAAAGTCTCATTACTACGACACCACGTCTCATGAAAGATACAGATATCCATATCTGTTATACTGTTGAGTACGTCTTGGTCTGCAGTCTTGTTACCAAAAGTAGAAGAGTGCAGACCCTGTATATTCCAACAACTGATTTTAAATGATTTCATGGTGTGAGTTATACACGTTATGTCCTCAGTCTGGAGCAGATGATGTTCAGTAGATGTCTTATCTGGTTGAGTTCAGCAGCTGCAGGGTTTTGTGGCTGTTGAACTGCCGCTGCGTAGCTCTTGTGTTGTGATGGCGGTCTTGTGGTCGTTCTGGACTCTGCTGGAGGACGGATGGTTCTTGCCGCTGTGTAGCTCTGGTGTTGTGATTGAGGTCCTGTGGCTGTTCTGAACTCTGCTGGAGGATGGATGGTTCTTGGTGACTGAGGTCTTCTCTTGTCATTGGAGTTTCTGTTGTTTCTTGGTATGTTTCCAAGGGCTGTGCTTTTCAGCACTCTGGCAAAGACTTTCACTCCTTGCTTGTTGAGATGTACATGGTCATACATATGATGAGGCCGTATGTCTTTGTGATGGGCGAGGTGGACATTAGGAATAAGTGCACAACTTTTGGAAAGCGCCACATTATTTCCATGGATCATGTGAAATGGCACATCAGTGCGTGGTAGTAGTGTAGACAGTTATTTTAGCCTCTGGGAAATGTTGTGTGGCTCTGATCGCCACCTCTCTGATCACAGGAGCCACATGTCCCTTCATGGCCCTTAAATCATTTGTCCCTGTGTGGATAATGATGTGTTTATAGTTTTCATCCAGGTTTCTCTCAGACAGGATCTGAAAAGCACTTCTTGTGTTTGGGCACCAGATTTTCTTGGTTCTCATATTTGGGAATAAAAGTTTCTCATTGATGTATTTCCCATTTGAGTCAGTCAGGATAAGAGCGTGTGTTTCTCTCCGGTCCTCTGCAGCGGAGCTGTGGATCTGGGATGCTGGATCAGTCGAGCAGTGAGACTCTTCCTCCGCTGGAAGCTGTTCAGGTTGAGGATTTTCTGTGAGCATCTCTGGACACATCAAGGGTTTAGAAGACTCTTTAGGTGCAGAAACAGAATTGAGTTCTTCTTTCAGATTGTTGATGAGTTCATCTTTGGTGCGGAGTGCTGACTTCAAGGCAGAGAGCTCCTCCTGCATTTCTATTCTTACTTCTGTTAGTTGTCTTCTTAAAGTTGATTTTACTTCAGTCAGTTCATCTTTAGTTTGCTGAAATTCTTTTGACATTTCTTCTCTGTGTTTCTGCAGATATTCAACCTCTTGTCTTAGATTCTTTATGTCGATTGTCAGCTGTTCCATGTTGTTGTCTTTCAGGTGGGACAGTATCAATTCTTTTAGCTCCACTATTTCTACCTCCAGAAGTGAAAAATTGTTTTTCATTCTTGATATTGGAGATGGAATCACAGTTGCTGAGGTCACTGTCATCTTTTGGACTGATTTTCCAGGGGGGGCATCAGTGTTCATGTCCTTGTTGTCACCTTCATCAGACAGCGCCAGCGTTTTTATATGTTCAAAATCCTCAATGAAGACTTTGAGAGCAGACTCTGATCCTTGGACCATGACAGTGCCATTTTGATATAAGTTCAGGGTTATATATCTTGTTTCATCATTTTTTTTTCAGCATCTTCAAATGCTAAGATCTGTCTGCCTTTACAGATGCCTCTTTTTTTTGGTAAAGGTGAAATGTTGACAGAAGGCAGTGTGCCATAAAAAGCCGTGTTCAGTGTAGAAGAGCAGGTTGGTCATGACATTGTGGTCTTGCTCAGCAAACAGTGTATCAGGCCTTTCCTTCATCTACTTGTGTCTGAGCAGCTGCCTGGAGTTTTCGGAACTCTTCTGAGGGTAGATGAAGGGGTGGGGCCAAGATGATGTGCTGGCCATAGTTGATTTAGAATGTAAACAATCAACTGAATTAACTGCCAGTTTTTGTTTATTTTCTCTCATTGAGGATATAAAGAGAGAAAAATGAAAAATAATCCAAAAGGGGAAAAATTACCAGTAGTAATTAACCTACACCAAATGACAAAAAATTTGATGGATCGTGACCTCTGACGTGACCTATGATCTGACATTTGACCTTATGAATTATGATATTAGCCCTCGGGATATTACCCCTCCCTCCAAGGTTGACCTTTGACATGGGGTATGAATGTGTCCATTGATTCCCGGGATTTTTGAAATACCTCAGATGTTGACCTGTAGGTCATTAATGATGTGGAACAAATTGATAATTTTTAACTTTGACCGTGCAAATTGTACATCCTTAGGGATGATTTCCGGGGGTTGAGGGTCACATGTGTTGAGCAGATTTATTGAGCAGATATCTGCATTCTGGCTCATCTCTGCGTATGTGACAAAAATAAGATTTTAATGAAGAAACAGCCAGATCAAAATAACAAAAGAATAAACATGGTACATTTTATAAAATAGAATACACACACACACACACACACACACACACACACACACACACACACACACACACACACACACACACACACACACACACACACACACACACACACACACACACACACACACACACACACACACACACACACACATATATATACGCACACGCACACACACACACGCATTTCAAAAAGTGAAAAACATTCATATCTCCAAAAGATTATAACACGCCGAATAATAAAAAACTAAATTTATTTTTACTAAATTTACTGAAACTGATTATCATTTATATAAAAACTTCAAAGATGTCAGAATGGGTTAACAATTGCTTTTAGCTTGAAATATAAAACACCCAAAATGTGGACATATAAGTAAAGGTATATTCATTTTAACAACGCCATCGCAAAAGGAATTTTATGTGTAGACATGTCCAGACATGTTGGGGTTTCCATGGTTTATGTAGGGTTTACATAGACTTTTTTTAGTTTTCTGTATAATCTGTCCCCATGTACCGTAGTAAACGTTTTCTTCTTTATATTTTCAAAAATATCATTTAGTATAATTTCAAAAGGTGTTTTGCAAATGGGGGGTGCATTTTGGTAGTTAATTAAAAAAATCTAAAAAAAAATGCTTTTAGTTTATACTGAAATCTCTCGCTCTCGCTCTCGCTCGCACACGCACACACACACGCACACACACACGCACACGCACACGCACACGCACAGACACACACACACGCACAGACACACACACACACAGAGCCTTGCATAAGACTCAAAAGTGAAAAACATTTGTATCTCCAAAAGTTTCTAGCAGACTGAATAATAAAAACACTTACTAAATTTACTGAGACTTAGTTTATAATAAAATAAAATGAAATGAAAATTCAAATAAATTCAAATAAAAATATCTTACAGTTTTCAGTGAGTAGGGTAAAGTGTTCCTTCTTGATGTCCTTAACACTAAATGGTTTTCTCATTGTCTCTCCAAGTGACTTGCAACAATGCATGATAGTGTCAGAGACAGAGGGGGAGAGCACTGGTCAGTGGGGGTACATGAAACAATATTTTGTTCAAGCTAACTTTTATTTTTAAAGCATAAATGTAAAAGTTTAAATTACATCATTTAAAATGAAACAATTGTTCAAATTAAATCTTTTTAGTTTTTAAATTATATTTTTGAAGTCTTAATAAATCAAACATTTGACATTTTATTATCAGTGTATGTGTAAAAATGTATGGGTCTCGCAAGCCATCTCTCACATTGTGTAACATTTTCAATAATTCAATATGAAAATCACCAAGCATTTTCAGAGAGAAACAATGTTTTCATTCAGACCCTGTGATGCCTCGGGTTAAAGGAACTTGTCTCTATTTTAAAATTATTCTAAATATAAATAATATCAAATATGTTGCTAAAAAAACAATTGAAATATAGGCTAAATGAAAATATAAATTAAAAATAAATATATATTTTTTAAAAACTTACATTTTCAGAGAGCTGAAGAAGTAGTTCACTTTTTAGTAGTTCACAAGAAGTTAATTTTGCAATGACAAAAAAGTAAAAATAAAACAAAAAGCATTAATAAAATAAAATCATTCATTAAACAGCCCCAGATCCTCCCAGGAACAAACTCCAGTGTGAATGAGAGATGGGAGGTTTAGTCTTTTAAAATTAAAATATTGTTTAAATTAAATCTTTAAAGATTTAATAAAAAATAATAATAAAAAAAAAAAATCAAATATTCTTTTTCTACAGTATCAGGATAACATCTGATGCCAATGGTAGAAATGATTTTGCTTAAATTTAACCTAAAGTATACTTTTTATTAAACAACATCTGTTCAAAAACCTGTACATAGTCATCTTAGATCTTATTTCTCAAAGATTCAAGCAGAAGGGTTAGGGTTAAGTTTTTGAGAAAACAGCATGTTAAAAACCCTATGTTAACTAGAAATATTTAATTTGCTTTGATTAAAAAAAAAAAAAAAAAAAAAAAAAAAAATCCAAACATGAAGGTATCTCTGTGTTTGACAACTCGCAGATGCAACTAACACGTCCCTGTAAAACCGAGGACTCAGCTTTTCTCTTATTTAGTTTAAGTTGCATCTTTAAGAAAATCACTATGCATTTTCAGAGAGGGATCCTCAACAATCATTAATGATGGCCTCAGGATATAGGCTGATGAGGTCATTTACAGATCAGTCACTTCTCTGTGCTGAGTCTGTCTGTTGCCCCTTGAGCATCCTTTGGGGGGGAGATGACACTAGCAGGATACATGCCCCTTTGTCCCCCAACAATTTTGCATGGGTGTTAAACACCCTACTGGTAGTCATTTATTTCAACTGTGTTAATTTCAAAACAGCATTTTTTAATCGAGTGAATCTACACATCTGAGGTCTTTCAGAGCCATCAAGATCAGTGGGTCTCATGAGAATATTTAATTGTGCTTAAAAACCAAAGATCAGGCCAAATCCCCTACATGCCCGCGTCCACATCAGACTCGGTGCTTGAAAATATCTTTGCTGTTAAATATGTTTAAAAATCCTCACATGTAAACGTACATTTTTTTTTAAGGTGACGCATGTCTCATAGATCTATATGATTTACTTATTTCTATACCTTCAATTCATAATAAATATAAAGTAAACCAAAAGAATACTGCTAACAAATGTTTGCGGCAATGTTTTTAACAAATAGATTATTCCAAACAGTTCCTCACACAATGAAACCATTAAGGATAGCCAAAGGCTCATGACAATGACACATTACTACGTAAGATATGTAAGATAGTTTTACCAAAAATCAAATACTGTATTACATTTAAAAAAAAAAAAAAAGATAATATTGTTTTAATAAAAAGTTAAAAGCAAGCGTATCTTCATACCATGTGTTCTGACACAAGTTTTGCATTAGAACATTGACCGTTGTTATTTCTAGGTTCATGCTACCATTATCAGCCTGTTAAATATGAAGTTAATACATGATGAAACAAGAGAATCATGTTACCAAATTCTTTTGACACAAGAAATATGTTTTTGTTTGTTTGTTTTTAAATACAACTAAACCAGATAACACAATGTTTTTCTTTTTACAGACTATTAGACAAAAATGATTTTCCCCAGTGGTTTTTGAACAGGACTTGTTTAAAAGTTTTGGTCATTTTCAACATGCATTATACAATATTTGTACCTTAGTATCAAGGGTCCACACCATGATGGTTTTAATAATGCTTTAGATCAGAATCCAGATTTTGGCACCCAACATGCCATTACATAGTTGTACCAGCGTGTCTCAACTGTTTATAACAATTTTTTTAGATTATAATTTTTTATTCAAACAGATATCGAATATAGCTTACTGACATTGCTTTTTCCCCTACAGAAAAAAGCCAAACATTTTCTATGTAGAAATTAACTCAATGAGAATATTTTATACAGTTATGATATTTTCAGAAACTGAAAGGACGCTGTTACAGAGAAAATAAATTGATAGATCATGTAGTGCAATTATCCATCTCTTCGATGGGGGTTTGCGTGAAGCGTCGATGCGAAAAGTAAGTCTGGTTGTTTGCACTTGAAATGATTAAAACTGAGACATATCTAACCATTGCGCTAAAAGCTATGATTTCATCCAGTTTGAGATGGGTAAACAAAGTTACACAGTGTAGTAAAGTTATAGATACATCTTAAACATGATCTTTGTACAATTTTGTACAAATTAAGTGAACACGATAAATTCACACATGTAAATTCAAGAGGCCTAGTAACTAAGAAAGCATCGACATCATGTAAGAAAAGTGTCATACTGCATGCAGAAGTCCACTCTTGATTTATTTTGATAGGCATTTGTACCCCCTTCACTGGTCTTAGTCACATTATAAAAACTAACATAATCGCTGATAACATTTTATCTGTCGGTCTGTATATGTTTTTAGCCGAATACTCCTCTCGGGCCGCTGTCAGTGTAAGTTTTTGCAATTCATCACATGTGTGATGAACACAGGCCATTCATTTAAGCATCTTTTAGATGTATGACTGAACTTTTGACAAAACCAATTCTGTTTAAAGTGTTTAACAAATCATTTCTTTCAACATCCCAGCATGACGTTAAAGAATGCGTGTACATATTATAGTACAGAGTTGTGTTAGTCTATGCCACGCTGTTGTAATGCAAGCTCATTTGAGAACTATAGCATTGTATACCCTTGTAAAAAAGAAATTCAAACAATCATTATACAGGTATTATATTATTTACCATGTGTGTACGACATACAGTATAAGATACAATTAGCTATAATGTAAACATAATACAGAAAAGCTCTCTTCTGATCTATTGCAAAAGATTGTAAATGCCATTTTCCCCACTCTCAGTCTATCACCCTGCTTCCAATTTTTGTTAATTTATTAATTTTGTTAAAATACAGTTTTAGATGAAGACTGCTCTCTGAGTTTGGTCAAAAATGAACTTTCACTGTTTCACTCAAACCACCCTTGTTCACATTACTTAAAAAACTCATGTAACTACATGAACATAATTTAACTGCGTTGTTTCTACTAAAATTGAGTATTGTCAGCTTTACTTAGTAAGTGTTTGTTCAGTCAACTTAACATTGCTGTGTGAAACGCACACATTATTGTTGACATAATTAACTGTGCAGTGGATTCGTAGAGTAAATTTAGGGATTAAAGTGTTATTTTAGGTGTTTTTCAGTAAAGGGAAAGATGTTGTTAATTTATGTTAGTGTTTAATGTTCAGTTATGTTGGACATTTAGAGTAGTTTCTGTAATGTTTTTGAATTTTGTGGTTACCATCATGCAGAAGAGTGTCGTCTGTGTTTAGGCTGTGAGCGCTCATATACACATGCTTATAGGATGAAATTCCTGCTCTCAATTCAATTGAGTTTGTTCAATGAGTTATTTTTTGAGTGCATTTTGGGGTGAGGGGCTGCATTCTGATATGTTGTATCCTTTTTATTAAAATGATTATTCAAAAAAAAAAAATGTGTTCACCTTACGTAATCAACATAACATTAAGTAAACTGCACATATAAATATTATGTAACAGTGACATTCAAATGATTTGTATTTACTCAAAGAAATGTTGTCAGCTTTATTTGAATTTCTTTTGTTCGTTCAACTAAATAGTTTTTTGTACAAATTACTCAATATTGTTGCGTGGAACCACTTGACACTTATTTTTTAAGTAAATCCAACAATTCATTTTTTTGAGTTTACAGCTAGTATTTATGAAAATGAATGAAAACATGAGAGATGTAGTACTGACGTTCTTTTTGATGTTCCGATCTCATCTTTCTGGTCTGTCTGCGGTCAAAGGACACATCATTTTAAACTTTAAACAAGTCTTGCTGTTTTTCTGGTACATTCTGTTACATACTATTACACTTAGTTACAGCATGTTACAGCTGTGAAAAAAATATTGCCTCTGTACTCTAAACAAGACTTCAATAAAAAGTAACTTGATTAGTTATTTTAAGTGAAAGGTTAGTTGATTCAGGCCATTTTACGATCAAAATTGTTTAACATCTCTTAAATTTTAATATATGCTCCTGCTTAAATATTACTTGTTTTCATTTACAAAGAGGTCAGACAAAATATCTTTATATCATATATATATATATATATATATATATATATATATATATATATCATAAATAACTATGATAGTGTTACAGGCCCTAGGTACAGTTGGGTGTCTGTAGGAGAGAGAGCAAGAGATGATTAGGACTCAAGACGTCCTCTGTCGTTAATAAAAAGTTTCAGCGTCATTAAGACAAGCTCTGTAACTGTATTTGTAGATACATTGAAATAACTGTAACCATACAAATATCCGCTATGAATAACTAAAACAAAGCCTAACAACATACACACATGACTCTAACTCTTTCACAAACCAGACTGACCCCAGGTATGGATATCTCAAATACTCGCAATAGTTAGATATCTTGACTTTATCCGCATGTTTAGGGGCACTACCGTTCTTGTCCTCATAAATTTTATGCTTCTTTCCCATTTTATTCACTTTATATTTTTTTTTGAAACAGTGTTTTAACATGTACATTCTTTTTGTCTGTAATTGTAATTTTAAACGTATTTGTTTTCCATTACCGTTTTACCCATTACCGTTTCACCCATTCCATCTTGTCCGAAAATCAGTGTTTTCTACACATTTAGGTGTAATGCGATGTTGAAATTGCACTCTCGCTGTTCTCTGCATCTCTTTTTTCGTACCATTTAATTGATTTAATAAAAAGGTGGTGTAACCACAGTCTTACTCATTTTATGTAGCCTACTGTATTATATTTTACGGCGGAGCAAAGATCTTTGAAACATTGTAGCCTGTAAAACATTTAAATGACTTCAAACGCCATATATAGACGTTTTAAAGTCTACAGGTCCTACTTACTGAATAAGCTTTAGGAAACAGTCTGCAAATCTAGAATGGCTACTCCACAAGTTCCTGAAACTTCTGTTGAAAGTTATATTAAAACGGAAAAAAATCTTCCTTACGCTCAGCAGAAAAAACACAGGATTCGTTTGACCAAGTTTCTTCGTGAAGATGAAAATTTTGTGAAACAGGAATTTCTGTTGGAACAAGACGATTCATGACCAAAACCTCATTAAGTTGATGAAACCCTGTGAGGGATATGAAATGGACTTTTGGTCTAAAAGCAGCGACGTTTCTGACGATAAGTGGGACAGAAACTGGCCGGTTCCAGAGGACGAGCATCCTGGGTTTCCTAACCGGTCTGTGTGAGGGAGCTGGTGCAGCAGCCTATAGACAGCTGTACCAAAGCAGACTGCTGTGCTACTGCAACATCTCTTTGATCAAGGAACATTGTCTGGTTGTTACATGGACCGCCAAAAATCAACTTTCCTGATTGTCTGAGCCTGAGACTTCTTTGACTCACACTTTGGGGGATCAGACCCAAAAACCCAAACTTCAAACCATTAATAAACTGTGTAAACTGTTGGACAATCGTGTTTTAAGGACTCGCCCACGGGATATTGAAGAAAGTTTATATCAAAGACAAAGTTTATACCGTGCACCAAGTTGACTTCTGAAAATCCATCTTCATTGCAGAGTATTTCTGAAATGTCTACGCAAAATCTGAAGGAGAATGACCCGCCTTTGAGCTCTGATGAGGGTGTGCACCGACACCCCGCGTGCCGGTGCGCCACGGGCAATGAGTGCCCTCTAAAAGGGATCTTGGACTGTATGTTTAAAGATTATTTCAGAGGACCGATGGTTGACCTGATGCACAGGATCATCGAAGACACGTGCAATCAGGCTGATGATGATGATGATGATGATGATGATGATGATTGTACGGAGGAAACCAAACGTGTAACAAATCTCAAAAGAGAGATGGATGTCGTAAGAGACCTGTCAAGTTCATGGAATTCTGATGTGACGAGCATGTGTGTTTACACCAAAGAACCAATCTGTGTAATAATAAGAAAAGTTCTGGATGTGATGTCTGGATGTACCGAAGAGTTAGGAGTTACTGACATCATATGTATGTGTACATTTGTAACAGATGTCTGTGTCTCACTGCGTTCAAACAATGCTGATGATACCACCATTGGCAAAATTGTCGAAATGCTGGTCAATCATGTCCTAGACCGAAACATGATAGCATGCAGAGATTTTCTTTTATGGTTAGATCACATGTAATTTCATGATGACTGTTTTACTTATGTATGCATTTCTTCAATGTACATTCAACAACTTTAAAATAAAAGTTTGAATCATACGTTGTTATTTATGACCATGTCAGGGCTCATTAAAAAATGGTAATGCAAAGTCTCTAACCCCTGGAGGGTAAAACGTCTATATATGGCGTTTGAAGTCATTTAAATGTTTTACAGGCTACAATGTTTCAAAGATCTTTGCTCCGCCGTAAAATATAATACAGTAGGCTACATAAAATGAGTAAGACTGTGGTTACACCACCTTTTTATTAAATCAATTAAATGGTACGAAAAAAGAGATGCAGAGAACAGCGAGAGTGCAATTTCAACATCGCATTACACCTAAATGTGTAGAAAACACTGATTTTCGGACAAGATGGAATGGGTGAAACGGTAATGGGTAAAACGGTAATGGAAAACAAATACGTTTAAAATTACAATTACAGACAAAAAGAATGTACATGTTAAAACACTGTTTCAAAAAAAAATATAAAGTGAATAAAATGGGAAAGAAGCATAAAATTTATGAGGACAAGAACGGTAGTGCCCCTAAACATGCGGATAAAGTCAAGATATCTAACTATTGCGAGTATTTGAGATATCCATACCTGGGGTCAGTCTGGTTTGTGAAAGAGTTAGAGTCATGTGTGTATGTTGTTAGGCTTTGTTTTAGTTATTCATAGCGGATATTTGTATGGTTACAGTTATTTCAATGTATCTACAAATACAGTTACAGAGCTTGTCTTAATGACGCTGAAACTTTTTATTAACGACAGAGGACGTCTTGAGTCCTAATCATCTCTTGCTCTCTCTCCTACAGACACCCAACTGTACCTAGGGCCTGTAACACTATCATAGTTATTTATGAATATATATATATATATATATAAAAAATATTTTGTCTGACCTCATTGTAAATGAAAACAAGTAATATTTAAGCAGGAGCATATATTAAAATTTAAGAGATGTTAAACAATTTTGATCGTAAAATGGCCTGAATCAACTAACCTTTCACTTAAAATAACTAATCAAGTTACTTTTTATTGAAGTCTTGTTTAGAGTACAGAGGCAATATTTTTTCACAGCTGTAACATGCTGTAACTAAGTGTAATAGCATGTAACAGAATGTACCAGAAAAACAGCAAGACTTGTTTAAAGTTTAAAATGATGTGTCCTTTGACCACAGACAGACCAGAAAGATGAGATCAGAACATCAAAAAGAAAGTCAGTACTACATCTCTCATGTTTTCATTCATTTTCATAAATACTAGCTGTAAACTCAAAAAAATGAATTGTTGGATTTACTTAAAAAATAAGTGTCAAGTGGTTCCACGCAACAATATTGAGTAATTTGTACAAAAAACGATTTAGTTGAACGAACAAAAGAAATTCAAATAAAGCTGACAACATTTCTTTGAGTAAATACAAATAATTTGAATGTCACTGTTACATAATATTTATATGTGCAGTTTACTTAATAATGTTATGTTGATTACGTAAGGTGAACACATTTTTTTTTTTTGAATAATCATTTCAATAAAAAGGATACAACATATCAGAATGCAGCCCCTCACCCCGAAATGCACTCAAAAAATAACTCATTGAACAAACTCAACTGAATTGAGAGCAGGAATTTCATCCTATAAGCATGTGTATATGAGCGCTCACAGCCTAAACACAGACGACACTCTTCTGCATGATGGTAACCACAAAATTCAAAAACATTACAGAAACTACTCTAAATGTCCAACATAACTGAACATTAAACACTAACATAAATTAACAACATCTTTCCCTTTACTGAAAAACACATAAAATAACACTTTAATCCCTAAATTTACTCTACGAATCCACTGCACAGTTAATTATGTCAACAATAATGTGTGCGTTTCACACAGCAATGTTAAGTTGACTGAACAAACACTTACTAAGTAAAGCTGACAATACTCAATTTTAGTAGAAACAACGCAGTTAAATTATGTTCATGTAGTTACATGAGTTTTTTAAGTAATGTGAACAAGGGTGGTTTGAGTGAAACAGTGAAAGTTCATTTTTGACCAAACTCAGAGAGCAGTCTTCATCTAAAACTGTATTTTAACAAAATTAATAAATGATAAATTAACAAAAATTGGAAGCAGGGTGATAGACTGAGAGTGGGGAAAATGGCATTTACAATCTTTTGCAATAGATCAGAAGAGAGCTTTTCTGTATTATGTTTACATTACAGCTAATTGTATCTTATACTGCATGTCGTACACACATGGTAAATTATATAATACCTGTATAATGATTGTTTGAATTTCTTCTTTACAAGGGTATGCAATGCTATAGTTCTCAAATGAGCTTGCATTACAACAGCGTGGCATAGACTCTAACACAACTCTGTACTATAATATGTACACGCATTCTTTAACGTCATGCTGGGATGTTGAAAGAAATGATTTGTTAAACACTTTAAACAGAATTGGTTTTGTCAAAAGTTCAGTCATACATCTAAAAGATGCTTAAATGAATGGCCTGTGTTCATCACACATGTCATGAATTGCAAAAACTTACACTGACAGTGGCCCGAGAGGTTTGAGATGTATCTATAACTTTACTACAGTGTGTAACTTTGTTTACCCATCTCAAACTGGATGAAATCATAACTTTCAGCGCAATGGTTAGATATGTCTCAGTTTTAATCATTTCAAGTGCAAACAACCAGACTCACTTTTCGCATCGACGCTTCACGCAAACCCCCATCGAAGAGATGGATAATTGCACTACAAGATCTATCAATTTATTTTCTCTGTAACAGCGTCCTTTCAATTTCTGAAAATATCATAACTGTATAAAATATTCTCATTGAGTTAATTTCTACATAGAAAATGTTTGGCTTTTTTCTGTAGGGGAAAAAGCAATGTCAGTAAGCTATATTCGATATCTGTTTGAATAAAAAATTATAATCTAAAAAAATTGTTATAAACAGTTGAGACACGCTGGTACAACTATGTAATGGCATGTTGGGTGCCAAAATCTGGATTCTGATCTAAAGCATTATTAAAACCATCATGGTGTGGACCCTTGATACTAAGGTACAAATATTGTATAATGCATGTTGAAAATGACCAAAACTTTTAAACAAGTCCTGTTCAAAAACCACTGGGGAAAATCATTTTTGTGTAATAGTCTGTAAAAAGAAAAACATTGTGTTATCTGGTTTAGTTGTATTTAAAAACAAACAAACAAAAACATATTTCTTGTGTCAAAAGAATTTGGTAACATGATTCTCTTGTTTCATCATGTATTAACTTCATATTTAACAGGCTGATAATGGTAGCATGAACCTAGAAATAACAACGGTCAATGTTCTAATGCAAAAATTGTGTCAGAACACATGGTATGAAGATACGCTTGCTTTTAACTTTTTATTAAAACAATATTATCTTTTTTTTTTTTTAAATGTAATACAGTATTTGATTTTTGGTAAAACTATCTTACATATCTTACGTAGTAATGTGTCATTGTCATGAGCCTTTGGCTATCCTTAATGGTTTCATTGTGTGAGGAACTGTTTGGAATAAAGTAATCTATTTGTTAAAAACATTGCCGCAAACATATTTGTTAGCAGTATTCTTTTGGTTTACTTTATATTTATTATGAATTGAAGGTATAGAAATAAGTAAATCATATAGATCTATGAGACATGCGTCACCTTAAAAAAATGTACGTTTACATGTGAGGATTTTTAAACATATTTAACAGCAAAGATATTTTCAAGCACCGAGTCTGATGTGGACGCGGTCATGTAGGGGATTTGGCCTGATCTTTGGTTTTTAAGCACAATTAAATATTCTCATGAGACCCACTGATCTTGATGGCTCTGAAAGTCCTCAGATGTGTAGATTCACTCGATTAAAAAATGCTGTTTTGAAATTAACACAGTTGAAATAAATGACTACCAGTAGGGTGTTTAACACCCATGCAAAATTGTTGGGGACAAAGGGGCATGTATCCTGCTAGTGTCATCTCCCCCCAAAGGATGCTCAAGGGGCAACAGACAGACTCAGCACAGAGAAGTGACTGATCTGTAAATGACCTCATCAGCCTATATCCTGAGGCCATCATTAATGATTGTTGAGGGTCCCTCTCTGAAAATGCATAGTGATTTTCTTAAAGATGCAACTTAAACTAAATAAGAGCAAAGCTGAGTCCTCGGTTTTACAGGGACGTGTTAGTTGCATCTGCGAGTCGTCAAACACATTTGGATTTTTTTTTTTTTTTTTTTTTTAATCAAAGCAAATTAAATATTTCTAGTTAACATAGTGTTTTTAACATGCTGTTTTCTCAAAAACTTAACCCTAACCCTTCTGCTTGAATCTTTGAGAAACAAGATCTAAGATGACTATGTACAGGTTTTTGAACAGATGTTGTTTAATAAAAAGTATACTTTAGGTTAAATTTAAGCAAAATCATCTGATTGGCATCAGATGTTATCCTGATACTGTAGAAAAAGAATATTTGATTTTTTTTTTTTTTTTTTTATTAAATCTTTAAAGATTTAATTTAAACAATATTTTAATTTTAAAAGACTATTTTTAAACTTTTAAGATTGTGCTTTGAAATAAATTTAGCACAAAAACACTCACTCTGGAATGAGTTAGCTGTCTTAACACACACTGTGACAGAGCCTCATCTGTCTGACTCCACCCTCCCATCTCTCATTCACACTGGAGTTTGTTCCTGGGAGGATCTGGGGCTGTTTAATGAATGATTTTATTTTATTAATGCTTTTTGTTTTATTTTTACTTTTTTGTCATTGCAAAATTAACTTCTTGTGAACTACTAAAAAGTGAACTACTTCTTCAGCTCTCTGAAAATGTAAGTTTTTAAAAAAATATATATTTATTTTTAATTTATATTTTCATTTAGCCTATATTTCAATTGTTTAAATATTTTTTTTTAGCAACATATTTGATATTATTTATATTTAGAATAATTTTAAAATAGAGACAAGTTCCTTTTATAGAACTAACCCGAGGCATCACAGGGTCTGAATGAAAACATTGTTTCTCTCTGAAAATGCTGGGTGATTTTCATATTGAATTATTGAAAATGTTACACAATGTGAGAGATGGCTTGTGAGACCCATACATTTTTACACATACACTGATAATAAAATGTCAAATGTTTGATTTATTAAGACTTCAAAAATATAATTTAAAAACTAAAAAGATTTAATTTGAACAATTGTTTCATTTTAAATGATGTAATTTAAACTTTTACATTTATGCTTTAAAAATAAAAGTTAGCTTGAACAAAATATTGTTTCATCTACCCCCCACTGACCAGTGCTCTCCCCCCTCTGTCTCTGACACTATCATGCATTGTTGCAAGTCACTTGGAGAGACAATGAGAAAACCATTTAGTGTTAAGGACATCAAGAAGGAACACTTTACCCTACTCACTGAAAACTGTAAGATATTTTTATTTGAATTTATTTGAATTTTCATTTAATTTTATTTTATTATAAACTAAGTCTCAGTAAATTTAGTAAGTGTTTTTATTATTCAGTCTGCTAGAAACTTTTGGAGATACAAATGTTTTTCACTTTTGAGTCTTATGCAAGGCTCTGTGTGTCTGTGCGTGTGTGTGTGTGTGTGTGCGTGTGTGTGTGTGTGTGTGTGTGTGTGAGAGAGAGAGAGAGAGAGATTTAGATTTCAGTATAAACTAAAAGCAATTTTTTTTTTTTGATTTTTTTAATTAACTACCAAAATGCACCCCCCATTTGCAAAACACCTTTTGAAATTATACTAAATGATATTTTTGAAAATATAAAGAAGAAAACGTTTACTACGGTACATGGGGACAGATTATACAGAAAACTAAAAAAGTCTATGTAAACCCTACATAAACCATGGAAACCCCAACATGTCTGGACATGTCTACACATAAAATTCCTTTTGCGATGGCGTTGTTAAAATTAATATACCTTTACTTATATGTCCACATTTTGGGTGTTTTATATTTCAAGCTAAAAGCAATTGTTAACCCATTCTGACATCTTTGAAGTTTTTATATAAATAATAATCAGTTTCAGTAAATTTAGTAAAAATAAATTTTGTTTTTTATTATTCGGCGTGTTATAATCTTTTGGAGATATGAATGTTTTTCACTTTTTGAAATGCGTGTATGTGTGTGTGTGTGTGTGTGTGTGTGTATTCTATTTTATAAAATGTACCATGTTTATTCTTTTGTTATTTTGATCTGGCTGTTTCTTCATTAAAATCTTATTTTTGTCACATACACAGAGATGAACCAGAATGCAGATATCTGCTCAATAAATCTGCTCAACACATGTGACCCTCAACCCCCGGAAATCAACCCTAATGATGTACAATTTGCACGGTCATAGTTAAAAAATTATCAATTTGTTCCACATCATTAATGACCCTGGGGGTCAACACCAGAGGTATTTCAAAATCCCCGGGAATCAATGGACACATTCACAACCCATGTCAAAGGTCAACCTTGGAGGGAGGGGTAATATCCCGAGGGCTAATATCATAATTCATAAGGTCAAATGTCAGATCATAGGTCACGTCAGAGGTCAGAGGTCACGATCCATCAAATATTTTGTCATTTAGTGTAGTATATTTACTACTGATTGGATTAGGCACTGCCCTGGTTTATCGAGAAATTCAGAAAACGGTGACAGCTGTCCAAGCCTAACAAGGCTGCCCGTTATGATTGAAGCAGTGGGCAGAGCGGTCAGTACTGAGACTAGGACTATCAACCGCAATATGGATAACATCACGGAGAAGCTCACGGCTTTGCAAAGGCAAATGGATCGATTTGGAGACCAGAATGGACTAAGAGAGTAGCCATGTAATTGAATGCGGCTGCTCGACCTAAGACCAAACAATCCCAATCTTATCTGCTTTCTGTCAACCAGCACTGGCCTCAGCCAAGGCCGCTGTTGGAACATCAACTCCCCCGGAAGAGCACTGCAGTGAGACGCTCTTGTGTTCCTCCCCCCATTCCCACAGACACCTGCTGATTGTTGACTCTGTCTGGGACCTTATCAAGGTTGTCTCCATGGCAATTTGCTGTGTATCGCTATGACAATCCTGCGGACTGAGGCACCTAGATTTGATGCCAGGAGTAGCGACTCTCCAGGCCTACACATACAAGAACTTTACATACATACATACACACACATATGCACATATATAAAGATATGCATTCACCCCCCAACCCCCCATCCCTCGCCTTCGCCGCTTTGTACCGCCAGTCTGACAAGCGGGTCTGTGACCAGCGCCTAAAATGGCTGCAGGACCGGATGGCTGCCTGCCTGTGCTGGGTTACCTCCAGCCCCCACTTCCCTCCCCTGTTGCAAGTCATGTGTTTTCATGTTGTACTGATTATGTGCTTATGTTGCTGAGGTGTTTTTTTTTTTCCTGTTCCCACACTGTACTCCCCACTAGGAGCATTGTCTGGGGGTTGGGTTTTTTTTTTCTCTCTTCTACCCTCCCTCATGTTATGCTGTATTCCTTCCTTAATCTTCTGTCTTCCTGTCCTGTCTATCCCCCCTTGTCATATTGTATGTATGGACAGGTTGATGGCTAATTTCGCTGGTACCTGTGACTAGTGACAATAAAGTACTACTACTACTACTACTACTACTACTACTGTTTTACGTCTACTATATAGTAGGGAAGTATGCGATTTCAGATGCAGCCTCAGGCTAAAATTGCCCACAACCAATTGCACAAGGATTTGATTAGAACTACAAACACGAATAAAGTGTTAACATCCACCATGTTTGTGGTTATTTTAAGTAGAGAGGTTTACATAAAGGCATCTAAGTGTTTATTAATCAGTATCTAATCTGACGAAAGTATATTTATACAATGTTATCCACATTATATTTAATCTGCAACAGCACTGTAAACTTTGGCAAAGATATGTTTGGTCATTAACTTTTTAATGCATCATTATGCAAATTGAAAAAAAAAAAAAAAAAAAAAAAACAATATGAGGGCGGTCTCCGCATGAAAGACCTAGGACATTTCTCTCCGAAACGGTAGGAAATAAAATTAAATTTAATGTGGATGATTTTAACTGTGGCAAGATGATTGGCAGGGCAGTTTAAATGGTGACATGATGCATGTAACTAAGGGACAGAGCTGTCCATTAAATTATCATTAAATCCCAAAGCTTGCCTACTCTTCTGCTGCATACTCAAAAGTATGAACTTTTTCTTCATACTAAAGTACATACTTTTAGGGCATATTGGGACATATTGCCACAGTCATTGCAATTCAATCCAGCATTAAAATTGATAAAACCCGAAAGACAAAGAAAGAAACATCGATGTTGTTAATTTTCTTTAGAAAATCTAGGCCAGGGGTACTCAACAGGCGGCCCGCGGGCCGCATCCGGCCCGTCAGCATTAAATTTGTGGCCCGCATCATGCTACACGCGCGCATTGAATAGTTTTTGCACTAATTTAGTTTGTCCACAAGGTGTCAGCACTGAAACGGGCTGTTGTTTCAGTCTGAAAAGAAACGGAGAAGACAGAACAAGAGTAACAACAAACACAATAGCCGACCGAGAGCGCTCGTTTGAGGGGATTAAAAGATACCAGCAACTCTAATTTTAAACAAGTACAAAGACATTTTATTGTAACTATTTGAGCGAAAAAGACTAGGCAAGCATGAATCTCTCTAGTGCGCATGTGTCGAGCACTTACGTTCGTGAACGCCATCAAAGGCTCGAGACTGTGCGCGCAAGTAAAAAACAAAGTAAACTTATTTTTACATGATGAAATGCAGTTGACATTCCTCAATCTTTGCAGTGTGTAAGTTGCCGAGCAGCATGAAAAACAAACCTTTTATTCTTAATGTCAATGTGTTATAAACAGAAAGCAAGCAGCGCTCCCATTACAGATCTATCACATCATTGAGCTCACGGAGAATATCTTATTCATCATGTTTACAACGTTGGTTATAGTTATATAGTTCAGTAATAATAATACAAATAATAAAACGTTTATTCTCTGAGTATAAATAGGTGCTATAAAAAGTGTTAAAAAGGTGCAAAGGAGTATAAAAAGACTATAAAAAGTGCAATGTTTTCGTCTTACGGACAAACTCTCATCAGCCAGTGAACAACAGCCAGACCTTAAATTTCTTGTGAAAACAATGCAGACATTTCAAATGAATAAGGATTTCTTTTCATCAGTTCTTGTTTTTCTTTATGCATTTGTACATTAAGAATACAGCAAGACAAGCTATTAATCATTTTTTTAAATGTCATTTACCATGTTCAGTGACACTTTAAAAAGGACACCATACTATTAGGACTTAGCTGGAAAATAAACTGCACTTTTAGTAAATAAACAGTAAAACTACAAATATTGTCTTAAGTAGGCCTGAATAAAAGTCTTACGATCCAAGTTATAATTTGTGGCCCTTCGAGTTTCATTTGGTTAAAATGTGGCCCTCTTGGCCTCTGAACTTGAGTACCCCTGATCTAGGCAATTCACGAGGCTGAATCCAGCTTCTTATTCGCAGCTTCTTATTGACGCTATCCGGTCCACCTTAAAAGACGCGACGCTTCCGCGTTTGTAGCTTCTTATTCACGCTCAGTTTAGGGACAGTGCGGTTTTTTGTTTTCTGCTTTTTGTGTCTATTTTCAGGATTAAAGGAAAATAAACTATTATGAAATGCAAATAGCACTGATATATCAGCGAAAATATGCTGCAAAAATGTAAAGGCACTTAAAATATAATTATAGTATTCTTTGTTTATTGAACGTGTCATCAGCTCAACTTGAAGGACCGTGTGGTTTTTCTCTTGTTCACGCTTTTTATGCTATATTGTCTATTTTTAGAAAAAAAGAATAAACTATTCTGAAATGTAAATAACACCGAAATATCTGTGAAAATTACTGTACAATTACAAAGGTATATAAAAACAATTACATCATTCTTTTTTGCACGTCATCATTTGAATGCATTAATGAATCAATTGAATAAAAAATTTATTCATGCAAATATTACAGATTTCAATATCACAAGGTAACTAGAGACTATCAGCTCCAGCTCCAGCTCCAGCTTGGATCCAGCCTTTTATGAAGACTTCAGATGAAGGACTCCAGAACATCAAACATGGATGATTATACAAAATGATCATGTTATCATTGCTTTGCATGCACACTACTTTTGCTTAAAAGAAGTAATATCTTAATATCTTAATAAAAGAAGTAATATCTTAATATCTTTTACGTTCTGATATCATCTCATAAAAGAAGACTATTGTGTAATTAAATTACCTTTCAGGGTGCGTTAAAACTTGCACTGGGGCATTATTCCCAATGTACTTGAATGTCACCATGCACATTTTCAGACATTTTTACTGTAGCATTATTAAGTTATGGACCCATGAATTTGACAAATGTGACAATACATTTACAGGAGAAATTGCACTTTTGGCCCAGTTGGAGGCGCTATATCTCAGCTGCCTTTAAGGGTGCGTTCAAAGTTGCACTTGGGCCTTATTCCAAGTACACTTGACTGTCTCCATGCACATTTTCAGACATTTTTACTGTAGCATTTTAAAGTTTTGGACCCATGAATTTGACAAATGTGACAATACAGTAACAGGACAAATTGCACTTTTGGCCCAGTTGGAGGCCCTATATCTCAGCTGCCTTTAAGGGTGCGTTAAAAGTTGCACCGGGGCCTTATTCCAAGGACACTTGACTGTCTCCATGCACATTTTGAGACATTTTTACTGTAGCATTTTAAAGTTATGGACCCATGAATTTGACAAATGTGACAAAAGTTTCATGAGAAATTGCACTTTTGGCCCAATTGGAGGCGCTATATCTCAGCTGCCTTTAAGGGTGCGTTAAAAGTTGCACTGGGGCCTTATTCCAAGTACACTTGACTGTCTCCATGCACATTTTCAGACATTTTTACAGTAGCATTTTAAAGTTATGAACCCATGAATTTGACAAATGTGACAAAAGTTTCATGAGAAATTGCACTTTTGGCCCAATTGGAGGCGCTATATCTCAGCTGCCTTTAAGGGTGCGTTCAAAGTTGAACTGGGGCCTTATTCCAAGTACACTTGACTGTCTCCATGCATATTTTCAGACATTTTTACTGTAGCATTTTAAAGTTATGAACCCATGAATTTGACAAATGTGACAATACAGTAACAGGACAAATTGCACTTTTGACCCAATTGGAGGCGCTATATCTCAGCTGCCTTTAAGGGTGCGTTAAAAGTTGCACTGGGGCCTTATTCCAAGTACACTTGACTGTCTCCATGCACATTTTGAGACATTTTTACTGTAGCATTTTAAAGTTATGAACCCATGAATTTGACAAATGTGACAAAAGTTTCATGAGAAATTGCACTTTTGGTCCAATTGGAGGCGCTATATCTCAGCTGTCTTTAAGGGTGCGTTCAAAGTTACACTGGGGCCTTATTCGAAGTGCACTTGACTGTCACCATGCACATTTTCAGACATTTTTACTGTAGCGTTTTAAAGTTATGGACCCATGAATTTGACAAATGCGACAATACATTTACAGGAGAAATTGCACTTTTGGCCCAATTGGAGGCGCTATATCTCAGCTGTCTTTATGGGTGCGTTAAAAGTTGCTCTGGGGCCTTATTCCAAGTACACATGACTGTGTCCATGCACATTTTCAGACATTTTTACTGTAGCATTTTAAAGTTATGGACCCATGAATTTGACAAATGTGACAATACAGTAACAGGAGAAATTGCACTTTTGGCCCAATTGGAGGCGCTATATCTCAGCTGCCTTTAAGGGTGCGTTTAAAGTTGCACTGGGGCCTTATTCCAAGTACACTTGACTGTCTCCATGCACATTTTCAGACATTTTTACTGTAGCATTTTAAAGTTATGAACCCATGTATTTGACAAATGTGACAAAAGTTTCATGAGAAACAACACATTATCAATTTATATTTTCAAATCCGTTAAAGGATTATTAGGCTGCATAATTTAGGTCAGCCAGGACCGGGAACACTTCCTATAACACCAGATGTACCCGTTACATCTGAAAAAGAATGGCATCTACGCTAATATTAGTCTTTCTGTTTATCCAGAGGTTTACCGTAGTCAACCGGATCCGGGCCGTATCCAGCTGAGACCAAGGACCGGTGCCATGACACGACCACAGCGCAGCCCTGAAGTATCATCAGAGATCGAGTCAACTAGATCATCCATTGTGAAGGCCTCATCGACAGGACAGCCAGTGCCACAGTTCCTCAACAGACCGTCCATACCGGCGTGATGAATACGATTCTCAACTGGACACGACCACAATGCAGCCCTGAAGTATCAGCAGAGATCGAGTCAACTGGATCATCCATTGTGAAGGCCTCATCGACAGGACAGCCAGTGCCACAGTTCCTCAACAGACCGTCCATACTGGCATGATGAATACGATCCTCAACTGGATGGAACTTAAATAAATACTTTGATTGTTGTGATCCTATCAGACTTATGATAGCAACCTGAATTGTAACAAAGCACTGTTTGCCAGAGGAGAACTGGCCCCCCGACTAAGCCTGGTTTCTCCCAAGGTTTTTTTTCTCCATTTTAACACCTATTTGCCACTCGTTTTCAACCTGATGTCACCTGATGGAGTTTGGGTTCCTTGCCGCTGTCGCCTTTGGTTTGCTTAGTTGGGGACACTTGACATTTGATATTCAATATTATTCCTGACATTTATTCAACAGTGCTTCTGATCTGCCTGCATTGACACTATTCTTTAAGAGCTGCTGTGCAGCGAAATTATGTACCAGTTATCAATGTAAAGCTGCTTTGACACAATCTGCATGGTAAAAAGCGCTATATGAATAAAGGTGACTTGACTTGACTTGACAGACAAGTTATTTGGGAATAGGGTTCCAGTTCAAATTTGAACGCACCCTGAAAGGCAGCTGAGATATAGCTTCTCCAATTGGGCTAATAGTGCAATTTCTCCTGTTACTGTATTGTCACATTTGTCAAATTCATGGGTCCATAACTTAATAATGCTACAGTAAAAACGTCTGACAATTTGCATGGTGACAGTCAAGTGCACTTGGAATAAGGCCCAAGTGCAACTTTGAACGCACCCTTAAAGACAGCTGAGATATAGCGCCTCCAATTGGGCCAAAAGTGCAATTTGTCCTGTTACTGTATTGTCACATTTGTCAAATTCATGGGTCCATAACTTAATAATGCTACAGTAAAAACGTCTGACAATTTGCATGGTGACAGTCAAGTGCACTTCGAATAAGGCCCCAGTGCAACTTTGAACGCACCCTTAAAGACAGCTGAGATATAGCGCCTCCAATTGGGCCAAAAGTGCAATTTCTCATGAAACTTTTGTCACATTTGTCAAATTCATGGGTTCATAACTTTAAAATGCTACAGTAAAAATGTCTGAAAATGTGCATGGAGACAGTCAAGTGCACTTGGAATAAGGCCCCAGTGCAACTTTTAACGCACCCTTAAAGACAGCTGAGATATAGCGCCTCCAATTGGGCCAAAAGTGCAATTTCTCATGAAACTTTTGTCACATTTGTCAAATTCATGGGTTCATAACTTTAAAATGCTACAGTAAAAATGTCTGAAAATGTGCATGGAGACAGTCAAGTGTACTTGGAATAAGGCCCCAGTGCAACTTTTAACGCACCCTTAAAGACAGCTGAGATATAGTGCCTCCAATTGGGCCAAAAGTGCAATTTGTCCTGTTACTGTATTGTCACATTTGTCAAATTCATGGGTCCATAACTTTAAAATGGTACTGTAAAAAGGTCTGAAAATGTGCATGGAGACAGTCAAGTGTACTTGGAATAAGGCCCCAGTGCAACTTTTAAAGCACCCTTAAAGGCAGCTGAGATATAGCGCCTCCAATTGGGCCAAAAGTGCAATTTCTCATGAAACTTTTGTCACATTTGTCAAATTCATGGGTCCATAACTTTAAAATGCTACAGTAAAAATGTCTGAAAATGTGCATGGAGACAGTCAAGTGCACTTGGAATAAGGCCCCAGTGCAACTTTAAAGAAACCCTTAAAGGCAGCTGAGATATAGCGCCTCCAATTGGGCCAAAAGTGCAATTTCTCATGAAACTTTTGTCACATTTGTCAAATTCATGGGTCCATAACTTTAAAATGCTACAGTAAAAATGTCTGAAAATGTGCATGGAGACAGTCAAGTGCACTTGGAATAAGGCCCCAGTGCAACTTTGAACGCACCCTTAAAGGCAGCTGAGATATAGGGCCTCCAACTGGGCCAAAAGTGCAATTTGTCCTGTAAATGTATTGTCACATTTGTCAAATGTCATGGGTCCATAACTTTAAAATGCTACAGTAAAAATGTCTGAAAATGTGCATGGACACAGTCAAGTGTACTTGGAATAAGGCCCCAGAGCAACTTTTAACGCACCCATAAAGACAGCTGAGATATAGCGCCTCCAATTGGGCCAAAAGTGGAATTTCTCCTGTAAATGTATTGTCACATTTGTCAAATTCATGGGTCCATAACTTTAAAACGCTACAGTAAAAATGTCTGAAAATGTGCATGGTGACAGTCAAGTGCACTTCGAATAAGGCCCCAGTGCAACTTTGAACGCACCCTTAAAGGCAGCTGAGATATAGGGCCTCCAACTGGGCCAAAAGTGCAATTTGTCCTGTTACTGTATTGTCACATTTGTCAAATTCATGGGTCCATAACTTTAAAATGCTACAGTAAAAATGTCTGAAAATGTGCATGGAGACAGTCAAGTGCACTTGGAATAAGGCCCCAGTGCAACTTTGAACGCACCCTTAAAGGCAGCTGAGATATAGGCCTCCAACTGGGCCAAAAGTGCAATTTGTCCTGTTACTGTATTGTCACATTTGTCAAATTCATGGGTCCATAACTTTAAAATGCTACAGTAAAAATGTCTGAAAATGTGCATGGAGACAGTCAAGTGTACTTGGAATAAGGCCCCAGTGCAACTTTTAACGCACCCTTAAAGGCAGCTGAGATATAGCGCCTCCAATTGGGCCAAAAGTGCAATTTCTCATGAAACTTTTGTCAAATTCATGGGTCCATAACTTTAAAACGCTACAGTAAAAATGTCTGAAAATGTGCATGGTGACAGTCAAGTGCACTTCGAATAAGGCCCAAGTGCAACTTTGAACGCACCCTTAAAGGCAGCTGAGATATAGCGCCTCCAACTGGGCCAAAAGTGCAATTTCTCCTGTAAATGTATTGTCACATTTGTCAAATTCATGGGTCCATAACTTAATAATGCTACAGTAAAAATGTCTGAAAATGTGCATGGTGACATTCAAGTACATTGGGAATAATGCCCCAGTGCAAGTTTTAACGCACCCTGAAAGGTAATTTAATTACACAATAGTCTTCTTTTATGAGATGATATCAGAACGTAAAATATATTAAGATATTACTTCTTTTATTAAGATATTAAGATATTACTTCTTTTAAGCAAAAGTAGTGTGCATGCAAAGCAATGATAACATGATCATTTGTATAATCATCCATGTTTGATGTTCTGGAGTCCTTCATCTGAAGTCTTCATAAAAGGCTGGATCCAAGCTGGAGCTGGAGCTGATAGTCTCTAGTTACCTTGTGATATTGAAATCTGTAATATTTGCATGAATACATTTTTTATTCAATTGATTCATTAATGCATTCAAATGATGACGTGCAAAAAAGAATGATGTAATTGTTTTTATATACCTTTGTAATTGTACAGTAATTTTCACAGATATTTCGGTGTTATTTACATTTCAGAATAGTTTATTCTTTTTTTCTAAAAATAGACAATATAGCATAAAAAGCGTGAACAAGAGAAAAACCACACGGTCCTTCAAGTTGAGCTGATGGCACGTTCAATAAACAAAGAATACTATAATTATATTTTAAGTGCCTTTACATTTTTGCAGCATATTTTCGCTGATATATCAGTGCTATTTGCATTTCCTAATAGTTTATTTTCCTTTAATCCTGAAAATAGACACAAAAAGCAGAAAACAGAAAAACCGCACTGTCCCTAAACTGAGCGTGAATAAGAAGCTACAAACGCGGAAGCGTCGCGTCTTTTAAGGTGGACCGGATAGCGTCAATAAGAAGCTGCGAATAAGAAGCTGGATTCAGCCTCGTAGGCAATTCTTTCTTTCAGGGTTCGTACGGTCATGAAAAACCTGGAAAAGTCATGGAATTTTAAAATGGCTATTTCCAGGCCTGGAAAAGTTTTGGAAAAATTAATTAACCCACAAAGTTTTGGAAAAGTCATGGAAATTTGTTTCACAATCTCCATTCGAATATAGTTGATAATATTAGTTAAATTACAATAGTTAACGTTCGCACTATCCGTCACGTGACGTTCTCTGCGTGGGGTAACGCAGTTTCAGCAAATAGTATTGTGTAGCAATGCCAGGGAAATGCAGATTTAAAAATGTATGGCTTCATGATGAAAAGTATGCAGCTGCGTGCTCGACTGCTTCCAACCCAATCGCTGGCTTTTTCACCCGTGCGACTGACGTGACACCCGCTCCCAGCTGCGGTGCTTCCCTCTCATCCACTGTAAAACAAGGGACCATTTTGAGTGCTTTATCCAGAAACGAAACCCTAACTGCAGAGGTAGGCTACTGTGCAGGAACAGTGTTGCTGGACACTTTTATTTATTTTTTAGTTTAACATTGTTGCTTCCCCTTGATTTATGTTAATTTTCTCCCATGGATTACGTTAATCCATTTCTAAGCGGTTCTCAGGGTTTTATGTAGCCTATGTTATGAAACTTTGTTGGGGCCGTTCACACAGAACGCGTTTTTCTATTCCAATGCGCTACTTTCCTATTGTTTTTCTATGTAAACACGCGCTTGACGGATGTGCATGCGTCTTTTGCAGCGCCTCTCACATGAGCGCCGCGTTTTTAAGACGCCATGTCAAGTTAAAAGAATTTCAACTTTTACACGCAGCGCCGCTCATCAATGTCAGTTCCAAAACAGTGGACCAATCAGAAGCACTCGGAGGCAGGGCAAGCGTTGCGAGTTGGCATGACAACTGTTTTATATAATGGCAACATGGAGGAGGCGCTCATTATTATCTTATTTTCTTTTTTTCCATGTCAAAACTTGTATCTGTAAATTCAGCAGTTTGCCTATTTCTATTATTTCCATTATTGCATCACGTCTCAAAGGCGCGTCTCGAGACTCTCGCGTTCTATGCTGCGCTTTTTTAAAAACCACTCCTGAGCGCCGCGTCTCACGTTTTTAGACGCAAAGACGCGTTCTGTGTGCAAGCGTTATTTAAATAAATATTTCATATTCTACTGTACACTACAAAGCTTGTCATTTATTTTAGTAAAAATATGCTGGGTGTAACATGGATTTTCTTCTTATTTAACATGTATACATAGACATTTCATGAAACATTAGGTCATGAAATTTTACTTAAAGTCATGGAAAAGTCATGGAAAAGTCATGGAATTTTATTGGTAAAAATGTGTACGAACCCTGTTCTTTAGACAACTCAATCACTCAATTTTATTAAACAACGCCTATTACTGCTACACATTTGCAGGTGGTAATGCCACGAGTCCTACCTGTCGCAACATTACTCGGCCTTCTCTTATAAAATAACATTTTTATCATAGCAAAATCTACACATATTTGTCAAAATAAAAGTGTTAGTGTAAAACATGTTAAAGATTAGTGGACAGGCTGCCAATTAATTAAATGATATTCCTCACAAAAGCGGTTTATTCAAATGAAGCCTCTCATCCATTGACATCCATTTAAAAAAAAAAAAAAAAAAAAAAAAAAAACGCCCTCTTCAAATGTAGCTTTTTTAGGCTAAGGTTGCAGTTTTGTCTTGCCTTCAAGTGACTTTGGCCGAATCCCCTCTCCGAATGGTTAGCACGCAGGAAGCGGAAGTGTCACTGTAAGCGGAAGAGGTAATTTACTGCCCAGAACAACCGAAGAGCGAGGCGGAGCACGGGAACCGAATTGTGTCTTTTTAGCGATTAAAGTTAGAGTAAACGCCATCCAGAACGTAAGTATACATTCCTTGTTCGTTATATCACTCCCCATGTGTCTTACATAACGTGTTTTCATTCCCTTGCGTAAATGATCTTTTGATCCGTTTTTGTGGGCAGCGGATGGATTTAGCAGGTTGCTAAGTGCTTCAGGCCTCACTTTCTGTCAGACGCGGTGAATCATTAGTGTGAAAAATCCGAACTTCCTGTCTGCATTTTGTGTTAGATAGTAGTATAATGTTAGCAGTATTGTTTATGAGATTGGGATTCATTACACATTCTCTAAGAATTTGCTTTTTTAAATGAGGATGTGTAGTTAGCCTGCTAGTTCACGGCAGCTGAGCATGACAGAGTGAATTGAGTGGCTGAACGTTACGACCGAGAAGAGGATAAATTATGAAATATAATTTTTTTGAAAGCCTGATTACAAAAACAAAAGGCTCACTGTTAAAAGCCTTGTCCTAAGGACTTCAGCATGAACTGAAAATATACAGTACAGTAGTCTATTGTGAGCCAGTGTAAATTTCTTATAAAATGGAATGGCCTTTGCATGGTCAATAATGAAATTATTTTAATTAAACCATATTGTTAATTAAAATAATATGAAAAAACATGCCAGTTATTATTATTATTATTATTATTGTGAATGCATCAATGTTTTTGAAAAAGGAACATCTAAAAATAAATTGACTGTTTCAAATAACAGCACTAAGCTGCGTGCACTGAAGCTGAAGAATGAACACTGGTAAACAAGCACTTTGTGGGTTAATTAATTCAATGAAAATGCATCCTATATGAGAATAATCAGATATTTATACAACATAAACCTGATATTTCAACTTATATGTGCACAAAATGACAAGATGTTATGAAACTTCAAACAAACTTTCTTTTGGCTTGATTTTTGTTCAAAATGATGTCACAGCAGTTCATTCTTAGATTTTGCTTGAAATATATCAAGGGCCTTTAGTGTGTTACATGTTTCTGTCTTGTGCTTTTTAGAACCTTAAATTCCATTTAATTTAGTGGTTTATGTAAAATACTGTTCTCATTAGGGCTGCACAATTAATCAAAATCGAATTGAAATTTTAAATAAACCGTCTGGCTTAGTGCGAATATGAAATCACAAAGGGTGCTATTTATAAAAAAAAAAAAAAAAAAAAAAGATATGTGCAGCTTGTCAGTGAAGCACATCTCTGTGATCAGTAGGAAATTCTGCTCCATCTGACAGCACTACGAGTTTGAGTCACTTATAACGTACATTTGAAAAAGCAAGACACGTCAAACATCTTTCCAAACATGAGAAGCATTTATGAACCTCTTGTCCAACAAAAGACATTTAGTAACATGTTTTTACTCCAAACTCACTTCATAATGTCAGTCATGAGTATTTGAAATAACATGCTTCTGTGAGATGATGTGGCTTCTTACACAGAATAAGGCACACAACATATTATTTCATAGTATTCTATTCAGTGATAAAGGCTGTCGATTAGCATTGCATTATCAATATATTTTATTATTATGAAAATACCTAAGAAGGCTTGAAGAACTCAGATAAACCATATATTGTTGTAGTCATGTGTTTCAATCAAAGCGTTTCAATATTAGGGCTCCAGACTGCAACTAGTCACATTTTACAACTGTTTTTCCTGCCTGTGCGAGCAAAATTTTGTTATCACCACAATGTTGCCCAACATAAAAATGGCAAACGTAATGTCAGTGCAGTGGCAGCAAGAGCTGGAGCTACTCACAAGCTGATATTGATCACGCAACACTGTTACTACACAGCGCTGGGAGATCCAGTAAAGAAAACATTTGAATTTGCCACAGAATTCATAACAATTTTCGCCATGGATTTAATGTAGTAATACTAAATGTAACCATGGAAGTTTGGCAGGAATAGTAAAATGCTTTTAAGTACTTACATCTTTTTCCAGCCCTTCAAAACTCTAATATTACCATATTTAAATGTTATTTTTAATGTGATGACCAAAACATTATTTGTTCATCCTTCATAGATTACCCCCATTTATAAAAATAAAAATGTTTAATTTAAAAATAAATGTAGGAAAACTCACACTTATTTAAAAATAAAAAAGACATTAAATTACCATTGTAACCAGTAGGTGGCTGCCATTTCCAGTCCCTAATATATATTTTCAATCATTTTGTTCTTGAATTATTTAGACGGTATGAATGATAATGCTGCCCTCGAATGTTAATCTGGAGCCTTGCAAACTTAAAATAAAACTGCATATTGAATATTTTTTTGTAAGTCTAATTATTATCAAGGCATTTGTGAGTAATACAGTCAAAATGGGGGAAAATGTGAATAACCGTGCTGCAGGTTGATTTAAGCTATGCCCTTAAATTTTATGCTTGTGCTCCTAAAATTTTCAGTAATGGGCTACAGTACTCATTAAAAAAAAGTCAGCCTGGAGCCCTGAATCTTCTGTTTGTTCAGCTACAGTGATGGTATGATACCCATAGGGATTTCCTGGAATGATGTGCGTTATCTTCTTCGGGGCACATTTGGAGTTTCTGTGTGCGAGCACCCTCTGGCTTTCTGAAGGAGCAGCATTTCCTACTGATCATGGAGCCGTGCTTCACCGACAAGCTGCATATAAAAAAATCACAGCCAAATCACAATTTCGGTTTAATTCAAAACATGCAGCCCTAGTTCTCATACCTACTCATATCTGATTCTCAGTGTAAAATGGACAAGAGCGACCTGGTGCAGAAAGCCAAGCTCGCCGAGCAGGCTGAGCGCTACGATGACATGGCAGCAGCTATGAAAGCTGTTACCGAGGGTGGCGTGGAACTTTCCAATGAAGAGCGCAACCTGCTCTCCGTGGCGTACAAGAATGTGGTAGGTGCCCGCCGCTCCTCCTGGCGTGTCATCTCGAGCATTGAGCAGAAAACCGAGGGAAACGAGAAGAAGCAGCAAATGGCACGCGAGTACCGTGAAAAGATTGAGACTGAGCTGCAGGACATCTGCAATGATGTGCTGGTATCTCCACTTCTTTCTCTTGACCTTCTAATCCTTTTATGATGACATCAAATGATTCTGAATATGTTTATTCCTTAACACATTTTCTTAAATAGAAAATATTTTGTTCAGTTGGCAAAGAAGTTAATTTCATTTTAATGTGTTAAAAATGTAATTTATAATATTTAACCATTCTTCAGAAAGAGCCATTTTTTCACAATATGAGCCATCCTGATGCTCCCAACTTGTCTTGACAGGGTCTTTTGGAGAAGTTCCTAATTCCCAATGCTTCTCAAGCAGAGAGCAAGGTGTTTTATCTGAAAATGAAAGGCGATTACTATAGATACTTATCTGAGGTTGCATCTGGAGAAACTAAGAACGGTAAGTGCATTATAGAATTGGTTTAACTTTTTCTTCAATAAAATTTCTCCTTGGTTGATTTGACAGTGTGCTATCCATTCATCCATCCATCTGTCTGTCTGTCTTTCTCTCTGCCTATCTATATCTTCTGTCTATTAGACGTGTCAATATTCTGTAATACGATATATCATGATAATAAACATGCATGTTATTTTTATCATTGACAACTAGCGTTGTCACGATACTGGAATTTATAACTTTGATACGATACTATGAAAAATATCAATATTCAATACCATTTTCGAGACCATGGGGAAAACTGCCATATATACTGCCATACGGTTATTTTAATTATTATCTCATAATTTTTTTTTAAAAAATTGGGTAATTTTGCTGCAATGGCTTACACACAACACAGGGCATTATTTGAAACTTTGAACTAAATTTACAAAAAAAGACAAGTAAACAGTCAGTAATAAAATGAGTTAAACAAATTGTAAACAATAGCACAAATAAATGCAATAGAATAATCAGACAAATGAAATAAACACAGCTTCAAGTTTTTCAGGTGGGCCTAAAAGTAGTACTCGTGTAAGAAATATTAGAGAAATTAGAATGATGAAATTAATATATAATAATCATATGTACAATAACACTGGATAGTCTTCATTGTAAAAATTTAAAGGGTTAGTTCACCCAAAAATGAAAATAATGTCATTTATTACTCACCCTCATATTCTACAAACGGAACACAAATTATTTTTGATGAAATCCGAAGGCTCAGTGAGACCTCTATACATGACAGCAATGCCATTGAACTTTGTAAGATCCAGAAAGGTACTCAAAACATATTTAAAACGGTTCATGTGAGCTCAGTGGTTCAGTCTTAATATTATTAAGCGACAAGATAACTTTTTGTGCGCTAAAAAAACAAAATAATGACTTTTCAAAGACATCTAGTGGTGGCTGATTTCAAAACACTGCTTTGAATCTTTTGTTTCGAATCAGTGATTCAGATTGCGTGTCAAAATGTCTTTGGTGCTCCGAATCACTGATTGGAAACAAAAGACTCAGAGTAGTGTTTTGAAATCGGCCATCACTAGATATCGTTGAAAAGTCGTTACTTTGTTTTTTGGTGCACAAAAAGTTCTTTCCTCACTTTTATAATATTAAGATTGAACCACTGAACTCACATGAACTGTTTTAAATATGTTTTGAGTACCTTTCTGGATCTTGAGAAGTTCAGTGGCATTGCTGTCTATAGAGGCCTCACTGAGCCATCAGATTTTATCAAAAATAACTTAAATTGTGTTCCGAAGATGAACGAAGGCCTTACAGGTGTAAAACGACATGAAGGTGAGTAATAAATGACATTATTTTCATTTTTGAGTGAACTAAACCTTTAAGACAGATTAATTCTTACAAATAAAGTTACAAAAGTTATTCAGCCAAGAGCAGTGAGTGATTTTCTTTTTTGTCTTTTGTTCTTTGATTAACATGACAGACAGCAGCAGGTATAGACCTTATGTAGGCCCGCCCCTTTTCAGCGCTGCGCTTGTTGTGTTCTGTCTTCCGGTTTGTATTTCCACAGCATGAAGGTAAGATCTTATTTATGAATGAACCACTCGTTTTAAAATTTTCCCGGTCTACTGACATTTGTTATGAAATCTACTTCAGACATTGCAATACTCTGAAATTAATCTTAGGCAGTGATGCCATAGAAATATACAGAGCTACCTCAAAAATAGAAATTAAAACAGAATTCTAAAGATGGCTGCGCACTTTTTTCTCTGGCAAATAAGGTCTATATTAGGCTGCTGTCACTTAAGAGCTTATGAACAGATCCAGTATACTGTTACAGTATACTAAGGGTGCAACAGTTCAAAATGCTCACAGTTCGTTCATATTACGGTTTTAGGGTCACTGCTTCGGTATAGTTCGGTATATGCTATGTTCAGGGAAAATAGGACTACTGTCAAATAAAAATAAAGAAAATAAGAACAAATAATCAAACTACAAATAACACCACAAATAAATACAATAGAGCAAATATTAAAATAAATAAACAGTGCTTTTCAGATTTTTCAGGTATCTAACAGTAGTTTTCAGGTACAGAAAATGGATAATGTAATCAAATATAAAATAACACTGCATATTATCTTCACTGTATAAATTAAATAAATATTAATCATTATTTAGTTACAAAAGCTATTCAGTCAAGAGCAGTGAGTGATTTCTTTGTCATTTGTTGTTTGATTTAACATTAAAAACACAGGCAGCAGGAATTTTTTTTCCCTATAAGACATGCACGATCCTGTACATATACTGTTACACATGTGTTGTCTTTCTCGACTATTATACATTCACTTAAGACATAACCGACTATGTTTGCTAGGATATTTGCCAAGACGGGCATGTTGACATCATTTTTGTATGAATTTGTCCGCTGAAGCGCAAGACTTGAAAAAGAACTCAGTATTTGCACGCTTCGGATGAGCGCACACACAAGTCTTCTCACAGTGCGCGTGAGTTCTCTTTCACATCTTGCTCTTGAATGTTTAAATTAGCAAGGCTTAAATGAGTTTAGTTTAAACACAGATAGCAATGTGTGCTGTTCAGGTCTCACCTGCGCACGTGCGCTATCAATACCAGAGTGATGACGGCGTAAATGACTGGACATTAGAGTATACGGCACTCGCATTGAACAAAGTTTACAAAGAGTGACTGTTTTGTCCACGCTTTCTGATTATTGTTGTTGTAACATTTTTAGAAGCCAGAATGCGCATCCATTGACAGATCGCACATGCGCACATCCATCCAAGTGCATGCCGAACCGTAAGTGGAGAACAGTACGGTTCGATTTACAGAGAACCGTTGCACCCCTTCAGTATACTGTATACAAAATATACCATTTACTTTCCAAAACTGACTGTTTCGCTGAATACTTGCCAAGACATTTTTGACATAATTTTGTGTGTATTTGACCGTTTAAGCACAATAGAGAAACTCAATTTGGTGTTTTGCAAGCTGTTTGAGAGGCGGCTTTATCTGCGGCACATATATATTTAAGTGGTGCACACGCTTTTGGTGTGAGCGAAATATTGATATTTTTGACAACACTAGTGGGCAAAGAATATTTCTTTTACAAATTATTTTAAATTTTAGTATTTTAAATTTACAACACTGTGTGTATGCTGCTTCAAAGAGGCATGTGCACTCTGATGTAAACGATCCTAGAACATAAAAAATGTGCTATGGTCTGACGATACAAAAATTTAACTTTTTGGCCAAAATTGTAAAAAGTATATTTGCCGCAAAAACGACACAGCACTTCAGCAAAAGAACACCATACCCACAGTGAGGCAAGGGCTACTTTTCTTCAGCTGGAACTGGGGCTTTAGTAAATGCAGGGACCCAGGTGAAAAAAAGTGCACTAAAATACACAGTATTTTTTCAGTACACTTAGTACACTTCCATAATGTACTTATATTGCTCTATTTTCGTGCACTAATTTTGTACTTAATATACTAAAACTTCTTCTTTAGTACTTAAGATAATCTTAAGAACACCTAAGTGTACTCAACTCAGGGTATTCGCAGGGCATTAAAAAAGATTAAAAGTCATTAAATGGATTTTGTGAAAATTAAGGCCTTAAAGGTGCCCTAGATTCAAAAATTGAATTTACCTCGGCATAGTTAAATAACACGAGTTCAGTACATGGAAAAGACATACGGTGAGTCTCAAACTCCATTGTTTCCTCCTCCTTATATAAATCTCATTTGTTTAAAAGACCTCCGAATCTCAACATCTCAATGTTGTACGCCTCCAATATTTGCATATGCCAGCCCATGTTCCCAACATTATGAAAGGCATTAGACAAGGGCAGAACGTCTGGATGTGCACAGCTGAATCAACAGACTAGGTAAGCAAGCAAGGACAATAGCAAAAAATGGCAGATGGAGCAATAATAACTGACATGATTCATGATAACATGGTATTTTTAGTGATATTTGTAAATTGTCTTTCTAAATGTTTCGTTAGCATGTTGTTAATGTACTGTTAAATGTGGTTAAAGTTACCATCGTTTCTTACTGCATTCACGGAGACAAGAGCCGTCACTTGCAGTCTGTATAATGCACAAACACAATTTCATTCTTTATAAACCTCTCCAACAGTGTAGCATTTGATGTTAGCCACGGAGCATAGCCTCAAACTCATTCAGAATCAATGTAAACATCAAAATAAACACTGTACGTACACGATTAGACATGCTGCATGACGAACACTTTGTAAAGATCCATTTTGAGGGTTATATTAGCTGTTTGAACTTTTTTTTATGTTGTTTAAGGCAAGCGCGAGCTCTTGGGGCGTGGAGCACGAGAATTAAAGGGCCACACACCCTGAATCGGCTCATTTCTAATTATGCCCCAAAATAGGCAGTTAAAAAAATGAATAAAAAAAAATCTATGGGGTATTTTGAGCTGAAACTTCACAGACACATTCAGGGGACACCTTAGACTTATATTACATCTTTTTTTTTAAAGTTCTAGGGCACCTTTAAATGGCATTAAAAAGCATTAAATTTTATTGCTACAGGCATTACATTTTTTAGATAGTTTTGAAGAAAAAAAAAAATACTACCAGTTTATATTGAATATAGCCTTCAAAATTAATAACTTTGCTGTCGCAAAATATGTACATTGGTATTCACATGTGGAACCAGTTTGGTAATTGCCTCCGCTCCGGTACAAAATTGCCGTAACGCTGTATGAGACAGTGGCTGGCTGGGACAGTGTGCATCAGTGTTGCCACCTTAGCGACTTTTCAGACCCCTTTTGCGACTTTTTCCCAAGAAAGCGCACAGATATACTTGTTAACCAGATCTAGCTTCCGAGACCCCCTGGTACTGCCGCACATGCGCGAGATTTTGCTTGCTTTCACCTCTCTCTGCATCTGCTATTCAGTGAGTGGCTGAGAGGAGCAGCGCATGTGCGCTCTGTCAGAGAACAAATAAAATAGATACTATTTGTTCTAACCTGAGTGATCATTTTATGTGTACATATAGCCAAAATCACAGCAAATGTCTTTATCTTATGTGTATTGTGATTTTGTCAGACAACGTCTCGATTATAAATCAGGATTTTAGCGCTGGTTTAACATGTCAGGGCTCGACACTAACGCTTTTCAATTAGTCCGGGATAAGTGGATTTTTTTGAAGGGGTAAGTGAAAGAGAATTTTCTTGCCCGGCTGGACAAGGACCTGATTAAAACGTCAATTAAAAAAAAAAAAAAAAAAAAAATGGAGAAATGGAAACATGAGTGAAGCACACACAAAAAGAAACTCAGTAACATACTGTGGTAAAAATTCAAAATGTGGAGTCACAGTTAATATTAAGTCACTTACATTTTAGAAGGAACATTGACTGTTTTTTGTTCTATTTTAGCAGCGAAAATAGAAAACAAAAATCACAGCAGAACTATAGCGTAGCAACACTCAATGTGCATCCTATCCGCCCTAAATAGTATTGAATATTACTAATGTCACATACTATTTAGGATAGATAGAATGTTCATCGAGATGCAGGCTCAGCCTTGTTTTCGTTATTGAATGATTCAGCGTTGAGTCGAAGATTCAATGACCCATTCATAAACAACTACCTCATTCTTGAATGAATCAGCCTTTGGAATGAATCGTTTGAATGAATGACTCAATGGGGGTCACAAATCTATCACAAATATGCAGATTTAAATATGTCAAAGCTGCAATATTCTGAAAGGATATTGCTTCAGAAATTTTTAATTTATATTTACACCACAAAAAAAAATCCTCTTTTTTTTTTTTCAGACAAGCAACCCTTTTACTTGTCATTCACTTGTACAAGGCTTAATGTCGAGCCCTGTATGTAGTCTTAATGGGCCGCGTTTCCTTGTATCATCATTTCATGTTGTCTGACAACAAAACCAGAAAAATATATAGATGAAACAATTTTATTTGGACTTTGGCTGTATTAAAATATATTATGTGAGCAAAAAGGGTAGCACCAGAGAAGCAAACAAATCTAAAGGGCTGACACTTGGCAAAATGCAACAGTGACATGATGAATATTCTAATTGCCGTTTGACGTCATATCTATCGACATTTAGCGACATATATATATATATATATATATATATATATATATATATATATATATATATATATATATATATATATATATATATATATATATATATATATATATATGGCATTAAAAAATAAAAAATTGGCATTAAAAAGCATTAAATTAGATTTGATGAAACCTGCAGAAAACCCTGCAACTGTGCTATTTTGAGACACCATGAATATGAACTAAAATGTGCTTTTAACATTTTAATACTTATAGTACACGTTAATACTTATAGTACACTTGAACCCATCTTTCACTTTTAAATATACTCATCAGACATATAAAATACACTTTTCAATTATTTATAAGAATAATATATAAATATATACAAAATGTATTTATAATGTATTGCCCACATATTTTTATACATTCATTTTTTTTCAAATGTATTGTAACTGTTAATATTCCCTTTATGTGATATACTTAACTGCATGTTAATGGTGTCTTTAAATAATACTGTCACGTGAAATGAGGATATAGTGAATGTAGCAAACCTCAGTTTATTTAGAAAAATAGCAGCAGAAAAGATTGCAAAGGTCAGATGTTGTGGGTGCAGATGGCAAAGTATTTCTTGGTAGTGCAGAGACTGCAATGGGCAAACCAGTCCTCCGACAAGAATCCAACAGGTAATCCAAAACTGCCTTGAATAATCCAGTATAAGTGTATAACTTCTACAATTTTATTTAGCACCAAAAATTAGAATGTACTACAAATGTACTTGCTTGTATTTAAGCTTTTTTTTTTTTTTTTAAGTGCATTCAAGTATTTATTTTTTTTCACCTGGGGAATCACGCACAGCTCCGTGTACTAGTCGATTTTAGCACAGAACCTTCTGCCATCTGCTAGAAAGCTGTAAACGAAGAGAACTTTAATCTTTTGGCATGACTGATCCAAAACACACATTTAATTCAAAAAAAGAATTGTTTCAGCAAAGAAAGATTGTTTTGGAAATGGCCCAGCCAGAGCTCACATCTGAATCATCTGTGGGGAAAACCTGAAGAGAGCCGTGCACAGAAGATGGCCTCGCAATTCAAAAGATCTGGAATGTTTTTGCAAGAGTGGGGAAGTCAAGATAAGCCACGAGCCAAAACACTTAGAGCCAATATACCAATATCCAAACAGACTAAGGGCTGTAATAAAATCAAAGGGTGTTTCAACTAAGTTTTAGTTCAGGGGTGTGCACTCTGCAGTTATTCCAAGTTTTTCTATTTGTTTCAGAAGTTGTTCATTGCATAGGCTGTAATTTTTTACATTAAACGTGCAAAAGACAAATGATTTTTTCCATGCATACAGTGACGTTTAATTAGCGCTTCTCAGATGTCCTCGTTTAGGCTGTTTAAGTGTCTACTTTGTGGAAACAAAATGGATAAGCTACAACAGGAAACATGTCATCAGTGTCTGTAACATTTGTCCAGCTGAAATATAGAGGGGTGGCCAGTTGTCGAAGAGCTGTAATACGACTGGTTTAATTTATTACCTGAGAATATGACCCCCGAACAGCAAAAAGAGTTCTTTACCCAAATTTAATTCAAGAAACTTTATTTTTATTTTTTCGGCTAAATGAGAACTTTTGGTATCTGCAAAAAATTCACTATTGAGTCACTATAGGCATGTGAATGTATCAAATTTTCATGTTACGATAATTCCTTGAAGCTGAAATGTAAAAATGTTTATGTTTGAAAATAAATACAGGGCTCAACGCTAAGGATTTTTCTACTGGCCCGGTCGGGCCAGTGGTTCAAATTTTACTTGCCCTGCCAAAATTTCACTTGCCCTACAATAAAAATAAATAAATAAATAAATAAAGTAAAAAAAGAAAAGAAAATGGGCCTATAAAATAAGTCTAGCTGTTGTTTTTTTTTTGTTGTTGTTGTTTTTAACATGTAACTTAAGTTTATGACACCAAAAGCTACTAGATTAACTCACTTAAATTTTAAATATTGTTAGACAAGTAAACAGTAAGTAATAAAATATGAACAAATAATCAAATTACAAGTAACGGCACAAATAAATACAACAGAATAAACTAATGAAATAAATGGTGCTTTTCAGGTTATGGAGGCTTAAACAGGAGATTTTCAGGCACAGAAATTGTAATCTAATGTATAACTAGAACTATAGATTAAACTTTAATAAAGTTAATCAGTCAAGAGCAGTTACAGGTGCATAAAGAATGTTTTGAAATGTTAAAAATATAAAACGTTAAATAGTGTTATTTGAAATTATTTATAAATTTAAAAGTTACTTTAAATGTGAAATTAAACCTGCCAGGAGGTTGCAGTATGTCCCTGTTAATGAGCGAATTAAATAATTCATTCAAACAGCTGATTTATGTAGGAAGTGTTGCTCGAAGATGCAAAACAATTCTGTGGACTTTGTTTGGAACTATTTTTTGTTGGCGAAACAAGCGATTTGGGGCCAGCTGCATAAACATAGCCATCATAGCCAGAACTAGTATGATCAACTAACAGTTAGTTAGGGGTAATCAGTCTTACTTTTCGGTATTAAATTAGACCAATCTAAGTTTTTATGTAACTGATTTAAAAAAGTTATGAACAGTCTTAAAGAAAAAATATAGCTGCAAGCAACAATTACGGGGCCAAGCACAAAGAAGGCACATCCAGCCAGCGAACACGGCTGTGAGCATCAGACCAAGTGCATCAGTGAGCAATTAAATACCTATTAAGATCATTTTATGCAAAAGAGTTGAAAAATCACAAATACAGTCAATAATAAAGATTTACTGGTTTATCACTTTCGACCAATAGGTGGCACTGTGATTAAATTAATGAGGTATGGTCAGAGTGAGGTGACAATGACACTCCCAAAGTTTGGTGTCAATATGTGAAAGCATTGCAGAGATACAGCTTTAAGAGTCATTTTGGCATCAAACCTCTAATTTGTTGCTGTGGTAAATGAATACGGTCTATCAACATGAAATCCATAACGTTTTACCAGCATGGTCTGAAGTTGAAACTATACGATTTTGGTGAAAATTGGACGAACGGTCTAGGAGTAGTTTGAAAAAGTATGTTTTTAAAGAAAATCAAAATGACTGGCAGGAAGTTTGGCAGACTATGGCAAAATTGGCATCAATGTTCTCAGCATGACCCATGGAATCTAATAAGACGAGTCTTATTACAATAGGCCACATTTATATAAATCTGTTAGCATTTTTTTTTTTATTTCATTATAGAATTTGACAAGGAGGCGCTGTCTCAAAACCTGTTCTTCAAATCTAAGCCTTCAGAGCATGGTGCTGATGGCACATCCTGAGTTTCGTAATGATACATCAATGCATTCATATAATATAGCATTTTATTTCATAATACTGTATTGTAGTTAATGGAAATTTCATGTTTTGTTCAATTATAGCGCCACCAAGAGGCACAATCCCACCAATTTTTTTTGTGTCCTCAGGGTGACCCCATACATGTGTGTGTCAAATTTGGTGCAAATCTCTCATTTCGTTCTGGAGTTACAGACATTTAGATGTATGAGATCATAAAAAATAACCCATGAACAACTTTGTTTTGATTTTTTTTGCCACTTCCTATTAAAATTTTGACATTTGACATTGACATTTGGTTCCATGTTTCCTACACTGGTTTCGTCTCGATCGGCCTAACGGTTTCAAAGATATTCACAATTGTTTTTTAAGTGCTAAATCACCACGCCGCACAAACCGTAAGTCAGAAATTAACAAGTTGGACTCGTTGGACTCAGCAAGGATTCAGGAGTCTAAGGATGTGACTCCCGTGAAAATAAGTCGACCAGATCAAAAGTTATAAGCATATGAAAAAATAAATTCTCCACTAGGTGGCGCTGGTCCGAAACTTCTCAGGCTCCTTCAGGGCATTGTGCTGATGACCCATACCGAGTTTCATAACGATACGCTAATGCTGTCGTAAAATACAGCATTTTAGCACAAAATTCAAAATGGCCAATATGGGAAATAACTCGGCATGATGCCCTGAAACTAACAAGACTAAAGTTATGATTTTTGGACAATCCCATCAGAAGTTATAAGCAAAAATAGCCATTTTTCAGTAGACCAGATAGGTTTCTCCAGACCAGTTGGTGGCGCTGCGCCGAAACGCTGCATGTTGCCTCAGGTCATGCTTGTGATGACAGGTACCAAGTTTGGTCTGAATATGATAAAGCTTTGCGGAGATACAGCCTTACATCTATATTTGCAAGCACTACGTACAATTCGTTCACGTGTTTTTCGTGTTTTTTGAAAACGGAATCGACTTGAATTCCATAACTTTTTGTCGGCGTGGTCTGAAGATGATCTGGTTCAATTTTCATGAAAATCGGAGTAACAGCCTAGGGGGAGTTCCAAAAAGTAGGTTTTTCAGAAAATTCAAAATGGCGGAAAAAATTTAATGAATGGTGGATTCCATTTGTCTTGACCCGTCTTGGTTCGTCTTGACCCAAGGAATCAGAGGAAAAAATAATTTTGTTTCTATCCTTTTGTTTCTAACCCTTACAGTTCAAAAGTTATTAATATAAACACAAGTGCAACTTTGGACAGCTGGTGGCGCTAGAGGGATTGAGTTAGAGACTCCAAATTAGCTATGGACAAAGGTCAGACTGTCCTCTAACTGTGTGCCAAATTTCACAACTTTCCCTCAAGCGGTTCTATGGGCTGCCATAGACTTCCAGAGCGGAAGAAGAAGAAGAAAAAAAAAAAAGTTAAAAAAAAAAAGAACGCCAACGGATACAATAGGTGTCTACGCACCTTCGGTGCTTGGCTCCTAAAAATTTGATGACTAACTTTTAAGACTAGACGTAGCAGTTTATGCAACCAGCCCTAGGTGTCTAAAACGTAATTCACTTAATATAAACTGCTTGTTTATTAAACTGTATGTAGTATAAAATCAATATCACGATTTGTAATCATGCTTATATTTAGATAAAGACGGTGCTCTTCGTGTAATATTGGTAAACTATATTAAATTATATAAATATAAAAAACATACAGGGGAATTTTTGCCCCTTATTTTGAATTCTGCATTCTAAATGCATTTTAATAGACTAAATCACGCAGTGAAATCATGCACTCTAAATATGCACGCACACTAGTCTTACTAGACTACATCACGTAGTGTATGCATGCACTTAATGGGTGTGTTTTTGTTTGTTTTTTGTAAAGTGAGAGACAATTTTAAATTGTTAAATCAACAATTACGATATCATAGATGATATATAACACACACCCTACAGCACTGGCCCGATCGGGCAAGTGACAGTTCCGTCAGCTGTCCCGAGCATCGTTCACACTGGCTCTGGGCCATCGGGCAGTCCTTATTGTCGAGCCCTGTAAATATTCTCAACTTTTAAAAAGGGTGTCAATATTTAAGTATTTGGTGCTGTGATGAAAACCATTGCGAAAACAAAAATGAATGGCTGTTTAAAACATTTAAATACTGTTCAGAAACAGTAAGTAGCACAGCTGTGGTTACCGGGGTAAAGGCTGCATTTCTGCTTTTCCATAAGTACCATCTACTGTCAGTTTAATTCAGTGCACCTCCACTCGTTCTGCCATGCTTCCCATCCATGTTCAAAAAATCTGAATAATTCGTAATAATTAGTCACGGTATTTTGAAGTGGCCACAGTACAGTGCATGTTCATTATCGCGTATTACCGTATATCGGCATGTCTACTATCTGTCTGTCTGTATGTATGACATAAATACATTAATGAATTATAAAGTATATTTGGCTTTTATGAATTAGGTAATCTTCAGTTAGGTTGTTTTAATAAATTTATCTTTGGGAGCAACAGTGGCAGTGTGCCAATTTTTTGTTTATTTTTAAGTGCTTTATTTGAATCGAGCACCTGCCTAAAGTTTTTTTTTTTTTTTTGGGATGTGCACACATTTTCTTTATCCTTCTTTTATGAATGTGATCAACACAATATGAACTTTTTGTTCTTCTCAGCCACAGTTGAGAACTCTCAGAAAGCTTACCAGGATGCTTTTGAGATAAGCAAGAAGGACATGCAGCCTACGCACCCTATACGGTTGGGTCTTGCACTCAACTTTTCAGTTTTTTACTACGAGATCCTCAACTCTCCTGAGAATGCCTGTCACCTCGCCAAGACAGTTAGTATATTAAATTACTAGCAGCATAAGGGGCAGTTCACACAGAATAAGTTGTTTAACAAAAGCTGGACTGTTTTCAACTCCGAGCATTGCTTAGGGATCTCAATGCAGCATAAAGACAATGTACAATCGCCAAAAACATGTAGTGTAGTACATGTAGTTTGTTTTATTTTTTTAAAGACACAGATGTAAAAACTCGTCCTGTGTGAACAGCCCCTATACACTTAATCACATAAATTTGAATTTTCTCTTTTAAATTTTATTGAATGATGTTTGAGCCATATCCATTAGAAGCGCCAGTATATTTCACTCATTCAACCCAAATGAGAAATCAGAGCTTTTGTTACAGGCTTTTGATGAAGCTATTGCTGAGCTTGACACTTTAAATGAGGACTCCTACAAAGACAGCACATTGATCATGCAGCTTCTAAGGGACAACCTCACTGTGAGTCCTCCGTTATACGTTCTGCACCAGTTATGTCTGTTTTAGTGCTTTATTCTGTACAACAGCTAAATTAATATACATTATATTGATTAATTTATATATTAATACATTATATTGATTCTTATGCCTGCAGCTTTGGACGTCAGAAAACCAGGGCGACGAAGCAGGCGATAATGAGAACTAGGGGAGCCACACTGATCTCCAAACACCCACACATCCATTTTAAATACGCAAATGGCTTCCACCAACCCTTCACCTCATTCCACCCTAAACCACCCACCCCTCTCCATTCAGTTCCCAGCTCCTCTCCCCTATACCTTCTGAATGATGATCAGCACCCATAAGAAGACGCTCAGTGAAGCCCCCTACACAGACACCAGTGGCTGGGAAGGGGGGTGGGTCACAGGGTGACATGCTGACATTATAGCAGGTCCAGTCATTTTGTTTGTGAATTTAATGTGTACTGATTATCTAACCCTGTCATTTATGTGTCTCTGAATGACTGTAAGTGACTGAGTGACTACCGTTAATGGAGAGTAACCGAGTGGCTGTGTGTGTGTGTGTTTGAATGTATATGTTTGAAAATGAGAATGACTGTATTGGGGATCGGGGGTTGTGAACTCTAATTGTCCTTCCTGATAATTCCCTTTGTTCCACTTTAGCTGTTTGTGCATTTATCATCCTCTTTCGTTTGTTTTGTTACGATCATATTTTTTTAGTATAATTCATTACAGGTTTTGTTGTATGGTTATTAAACTGGCAGTTTATTTTCACCAAATACTAATTCTGTCTTCTCTGCTATCTTGTTTGAATCTGTTCTGCTGTACTTCAGTCAGTAAGCTGTACTTTTAATTTCATATTTTTAAGCACAAGCAATGACATTTTTTAACACTGATGAGAGGACACTAAAGTATTTCAAACTATTAAAATTGTATAGTAACTTGAATGAGTAAAGCCAGATTTTAAGTTCCCTTGTAAACAAAGCCCTAAATGTTAAATAGTTTCTGCTTCAACATGATACTCTTTTAAAAAAATATCTGAAAGTCAATATAAATAAAAAAGTTAAAAATTTTAGCAGGTTTTAAACATATTGAAATGGTATATTTGAAAAGTCTCATATTTTTGCCACCAGGTGAGAATACGTTCAAAAAGTTCAAAAGTTTGGGATCAGTAAAAAAAAAAAAAAATGTATTTTGAAAGAAATTAATTGTTTTACTTAACATGCAATAAATTGGTCAAAAGTGACAGTAAAGACATTTGTTACCAAATATTTATATTTTAAATAATGGTTTTGATTATATATATATATATATATATATATATATATATATATATATATATATATAGGAAATGTGGACAAACCAGACAAGTGAATCACTCAGATGATTCTTTCAAAACATAATTCTAATTCAGAATCAAGGTTTGGGCTCCAGCTCGTCTGCAGAGAAAACCAATGCTGATTACTTTTTACGACATCCATGTTTCCTGACAGACGGAGAAGTGACAAACTCAGCCATTTGTAACACCAAATGGTCACCAAAAAGATAAAGAGTCTTTGATCACCAGATCAAAAGGACAGAGACAATGCAAACCTTCTAGGCAGAAACACACCAAGCCGACGGTCGGCCATCGGGCAGTTTTTCTTCGTCGGCCAACTAAATTTCCTCAGTGTGTTCCACACTGTCGGTTGAAGTTGGTCCTCGTCGGCTTTTTTCGGCCGATTTGACATGTAGAATCGGCGTCGGGCCGTCGGCGAGAGACAGAACTCTGATTGGCTGTGTAGTATAGCAAACCAGTCAGTTCACGAGAATATAAGCAAAAGTTATGAAAGCAAGCAAATAAGACATGACGACACAGACAGAAGGTTGTTCCAATTTTATGTCATCTTACCTGAGCACTCGAATGCACGACTATTTTCATAATAACATGAGCGGAGTGGAATAAAGAACATGATCAGCATGATTGATATTCAAAACGGTAAGCAAGCCCTGCTTTATTTATGGTTTGTATACATGCAGTCATAGTTTCGCTTTCCGTTTTTGAATGATGAATATAGACAAATATATCTGCTTAAATAGACAGATATCTCATTTATACGCAGGCGCAGAACGTGTGTGCTAGTTGACAGTCGGCTGAAGTTCTTTCGGTGTGTTCAAGCACATATTTTTTCCCAGACGCAGCCGACATGAGCCAACCCCGCAGTCTGCTTTCGTCGCCACTAGTTCGTCGGCGTCGGCTTGGTGTGTTCTGGCCTTTTGGTTTCTCTACCCCTTTTCCACCAAGGCAGTTTGAGTGCTGGTTCGGAGCCAGAGCCTAGTTTCAAATCAGTTCTTTGTCTTTCGACACACAAAGCACCAGCTCCGAACCAGAAAAAGCGGTTCGTAAGTAGCACCAAAACATTGCTGGGCTAGTAGTAAGAACCGCTTGCGTCAGGGGCTGGGGGCGGGGTTACCGTGACCAACAAGAAACTTATGACCGCCATTTTTGAAATAGCAGCTAATCGAGCTAATAGCAGCTCGATCGTAATCTCCGTCTATATACAAATTACGGCGAGCCGTGTTTGGATGCCGATGTAGGTTCGCAAAGTCATGAGCATCAACAGTAGTGAAACATCCGCGATTGTTGATAGAAGGCTTGTTCAAGATGCTTCGGAGCAGCGCGGACCGATTCGGCGGGTGCCGCGGATCCGCGGGAGCGTTTGTAGAGCATACGACTCCTTGTGCTTTTGCAGGGGCGCCATTGGCACGGGGGACAGGGGGGTCAGGACCCCCGCAGTTTTTAAAAGATAGAAGTCGACCCCCGCACTTTTGATAAGGGCTGCTTCTATAGAGTCTGGGAACGTGACGTCAGCGACGCATTGCATTCTGGGACTTTAGGTCACCGTCAGTACTGTAGAGACTGGGAAATAGTGGAGGAAGATGTTAAATTTATATTATACAGTTAAAAACATATTACAATGGTGAACGCTGGCTGTGTTATGAACTATCTGCATATACTGACCAGCGTGGAAAACGGATGTGAAATGAAGCGCCATTTTGTCCCATTTTCGGGACATTCTAAAACGCTTAATGTGGCGTAATGTAAGTAAACATCATACTAATAGCCCAGAATTTGAACGCAACGCGTTTAATTTCACGTTAAACGCTTTCCTCCCATAGAAACTATGTACAGCAAAGCAGATGAGCCCAGAATATGAACAAAATGCGTCTTATTACACGTTAAGTCACTGTCCATTAAGCGTGTTCTTTATGGGAGGAAAATGCGTATGTGTTAAGTGTTGCGTTCATATTCTGGGCTCATCTGCTTTTCTGTACATAGTAAACACCAAACTAATAAAGCATACTAAGTTTAGTTTGTTAATAACACTGTTTTAGTAAATTAAGCCACGTTATGCATTTTCACATTATGCGTTAGAATGTCCCTCATTTTCTGCCTTCCAGCTTAGAAACGACACAATGGTGAAAGTGAAACTCAATGAAAATAAACTTGAACAAAATGTGGCTTTGTCATTTGTATTTATTACAGATATGTAAGTGCTCACGCCATTAATAATGTACGAAAACACGTTTAGAACTGTCATTTGTGATATAGCTCGTTGCGATCACTCTCCGTGTTCATAAAGCAACATAAAGCTCTGATTCATTGTTCTGCTTGTCTCGGTAAGAAACTATGTATTTATTCTATTTAGGTCCAGTAAAACTTACTTGGTGTAGCGACTCCACAATATAATTCATTTCAGAGCTGCATTACAGAGGGTCATGCTCTTTTGCTTTAACATGAAGAAATCAGGGCTATATGATGATATGCTGGCTGAGATCAATCTATATTGTGTTTATTATTTTATCTGGCAGATATATATTTAGTTATTAAAAACTGCAATAGAGAAATCACTTTGGTCCTGTTTGTGGTCCGATAGGAGGCGGCAGTGTGATTTCTATGCGTGTGCATATCGTGTCCTGGCCACAAGACTGGGCGATCGAATGAACACAAGAGATTCAAATATTAGTCCATTTATTCTAAGCAAGTGCAAGCAGCTCTCAAAAAAATTAACGTAAATACAGTCGTTTTCTCAACTGGTGATTTGTATTTGTTGTCATTGTACGCTCCTGAGCGTGACCTAAATCATGGCGGCGACTACCCAGAATGCAATGCGCAGTGACGTAGTTTGCCAAGCTCTATTAGTCACACTATATCATCTTTTAGCTTAGGATATTTTCTTTCAAATCAGACCATTTTCACGTTTCTGTGAGCTTCCGTTCGTAAATAATCAGCTGTTTTGTCGCGGATGTGAACAGGAAATGCGCTCTGAAACACACGATCTCCAAACCATTGATCAAAGCGTGCTAACGTTTTAGGACAGGTTGATGTATAATCATGCCCGAACGTTAGCGTTTGTCAATCAAGCCAAACCGTCCATTCAGAAACCGAGAAATTTGACACGCGCGAGCTGGCTTGACTGAAGTTTTCGTGAGGATTTATAGTTTATGGACTGTTTTGATTTCGGTAATTACATCTTGAAAGGCAAAAGCATTGATGGCATCTATAAAAGAGATATCTGAAATAGAAACGAAAGTGATATTACCTCATCCAGTGGAGGACGCACGAGAGGAGATCTGTGCGTTTCATTGGTATGTGTATACTGTAATACTGCATTTACAATGCTTATCAGTGGCGTGCACTTTGATCGTGAAAGTGCCTTTTGCGGTCGCTTCGCGGTGCTCCTGTGTTCCCGATGTGAACGTGAGCTCCAGTCCATTACAATTTAGAGCGGTTAAGGCCCGGGTATACTTCATTTCCGCGTTCCGTTCAGTCTCGCACGAGCCTTTCAGAGAATTTCATTTGCCCATGAGCGCCGAAAGACCATGGGAAAGACCCCCCCCCCCCCCCCCCCCCCCGGAACGCAGTTTGGTCCCCCTCACTTTGAAAATGTCTCCTGCGCCCCTGGGCTTTTGGATCGTTCTCGAGGAGCTTTGGTTGTCATGCGCCGATCGCTATGCGAGAAGCCGATGCATCTCGAACAAGCTTGGTGTGTTTGTGTTTGGCACTGCAGCGCTAGCTTTGCTGTGAAATATGAGACGTATACAGTGACGTAAGACCTGGCTCTGTGCTGGCTCTCTAGCCCGTGGAAAGGCAAACCGGTTCTTAGAAGGCTCGTCAGTTGAACCAACTCCGAACTGGCACTAGCACTAGCTCTGAACTAGCACCCGGTTCGTGCTGGTGGAAAGGGGGTATAAGGGACCTAACTTCACAGAAAACCCAACACAGGCTGTTATATAACTAAAACTGCATCAAAATTGTTCCAAACAATTTTAAATTGACTTATCAAACATATTTTAACTGCATACATCTTAAATTGTGTCCATAAGTACTACCTGTAACCTGTTTTGCTTTAGAAGACCCACAATCCATGTAAATGTGTTAACTCTTGAATGACTGACTGAAAGTATGCCTTATTTGGACTTGATTTAATTCTTTTTCTTTAAGACCCTGCAACAAATCATCGACATGGAAAACCCTTCTCTGCACGCCAACGAGGGAAATTCACATTTAAAGTCAACGCAAGCAAGTACGTCTAGATTAAAACTAAACTGGTGCATTTAAATGAATGATTCATGGTTCGTTCAGGTCTTGAAGTGCATTGCTAGGAATTATGTCCATCATATCACACTCTCTCTCTCTTAAAACTCTTTCTCTCTCATTTCCTGTCTTACTGCAACGCGTATGAGTGTGTGTGTGTGTGTGTGTGTGTGTACTTGTCTACCTATCTAACAGGGGACATTGGTGTCGTAACACATTCACGAACAGGGGACCACCAAGCAAAGATGGGACATTTTTCAGGTCCCCACTTGGTCATGCTTTAAATCATGTTAAAATCAAGTAAAAAACGCTCTGGTGAATTTTTTTCATTTTTGACCAAGTGGGGACCTACAGGTGTGTGTGTGTTTAAGCCCATACTCAGCAGCACCCCTGTAGGCTGGAGCAGGAACTGCAATGGTCCCATTAACACACGTCGTTCACACTCCTCTATTGTTTGAATGGCTTGCTGTCCTAGAGAGGGTCTGAGAAAACTTACTAGTTTCAAACTTTGCATTACATTAATATGAAATTTTAAACAGTATTTCAAAATATATACTCATCCAGTATAAAATGAAATACAACTGTCATCAACAGAGATAAAAAACAAAACAAAGCAACTGAACAGGTGTCACACTATATCAGGTGACGATTCAAAATTTTATATCGACTTGCTGCGTTGAAAATGTTCAGCTGATTTAATCAAATTATGCGAACTGAATGTCTTTTTTTACACAGGCACTTTAGTTGAACCAACTGAAGATTTTCAATAAAACAGTCAACTTAAGATTTTGAACTTTGACCTTGACATAGAAGTCTTTTAAGTGTGTTTTAAGTGTCTGGGTTTGTATGGATATCATTATTATTATATATTATATATTATATTTAGTTATATGGGGTACAACAGTAAACAGTAAAGTTGGGTTGCAAGAAAAACTACTTGTGTCTGCTTAAACTGCTCATATTGCATGCACAGTTTAACTAGTGTGGAAATTGGCATGGAATTTTGAATAAACAAAATGCCTTTGGTCCCCTGTTAAATGGTAATATATATATATATATATATATATATATATATATATATATATATGCAAGAACTGGTATTTAGTGTTACTATGAACATTGCTGCTATATTCAGAGATATTCAGAATATGAAATATTGCTAATTGCACTTTACCATCTAACAGGGGACCAGTGTCTTTTTGTGTAGTAAAATCACTACTGCACATGCAAATGCTGCTGCTGCTTAACTTTAGCATGAACACTTTTGCTTGTGTGGAATTGGGCATTGAATGATGAATAAAAATAATAACATCTAAATTAACATATTTTGCTCAAGTCAAAAATATTATTTAACATCAATGAACCAAACCAAATACATCAGTTTATACCAACAAAACTAAGTTTTGTTTTAAATCAAGAAGAAATTGCTCTTTAAGGTAACAGTTGTGGGTCATCACTTTAGTCAAGTCAAGTCAAATCACCTTTATTTATATAGCGCTTTTTACAATGCAGATTGTATCAAAGCAGCTTTACATTGATAACTGGTACATAATTTTTGCTGCACAGCAGCTCTTCAAGAACAGTGTCAATGCAGGCAGATCAAAGCACTGTTGAATAAATGTCAAGAATACTGTTGAATATCAAATGTCAAGTCAAATGTCAAGTGTCCCCAACTAAGCAAGCCAACTTTATACAGTGAATATTGATTTGATTGAACAAAATGCCTTTAGTTCCCTAAAATCTCCCTCCAGGTCCAGGACGGCAGCCACCCCACCTCGTCCCAGGAGCACGGCATCCGGGTCTCCGTCCCACCTTTCACAAGGCTCCAGCACCACCGCCTCAGGCAGCCTCTCGCGGTCTTCACACTCCCGCGCTGCCCGAACTCCGCAGCACCGCGATCCCCCTCAGCAGCGAGGGCTCTCCGACAGCATGTCCCTCCTTCCTCCCGGGTTTCGGCACCAATGTAACGTGGTCAGTAGATGTGGGAAGAAGGAGGCGGGAACCGGCGAACGTTCAACAAAAGTTTAATTCAAGATAAACAAAGAACAAAACGAAAGTAATGCCGGCAGACCCTCGCAGACGTCTGCCGGCCACACAAACATAATAAAACATAACGTAAAGTCCAGGCCTGGTCCTCTCTCGTCCTCCACGGTCGTCGCTCCTCCTTTTATGCTCCCGGAGCTCCTCCGTGAGAGACTCAAGGCCGGTGCGCCTCCCAGGTGTAGCTCGTTAACTCTCGCGCCACCGGCCTCGCACCGTTCCCTCACGGCTCTCGCCCGCCCTGGTCGCCACACTGATCATTATCTGTTAACCGAAAAGATTAGAAGGTTAAATTAGAATTAAATTATAATGGATAAGAGTCTGTGACCCATTAAAATACCACAAGTTTAGTTTTACATGTGCAAATAGCAGCATAAAGCAGCACTGTGACGAGCAGGGCGGGCGAGAGCCGTGAGGGAACGGCGCGAGGCCGGTGGCGCGAGTGATAATGAGCATCACCTGCGAGGCGCGCCGGCCTCGAGTCTCTCACGGAGGAGCTCCGGGAGCATAAAAGGAGGAGCGACGATAGTGAAGGACAAGAGAGGACCAGGCCTGGACTTTATTTTATGTTTTGTTATGTTTGTGTGGCCGGCAGACGTCCGCGAGGGTCTGCCAGCATTACTTTCGTTTTGTATTTATTTATTTTGAATTAAAGTTTTGTTGAATGTTCGCTGGTTCCTGCCTCTTTCTTCCCATATTTACGAACTGTGTTACAAGCACATTTTATCTTTTTTATTTTATAAAATAGCATATTGTTTGGTGTTCATTTGTAAATGGTACATATTTTACATTTCTGAATGTTAAAATAACATACACAACTTATCTTTTTTTCCTCTTAAAAAACAAATTTTGACTGATATGTGTAGCATATTACTTTAAAAATTACTTAAATTGTTTACTACAGGTATTAATCGGTCAAAAGTCTTACTGTCGTTTGATTATGGTCATCCCTAATATGAACTCAATTTTTTTTTCTGAGGATTTTCAATGAAATCAACATAAAACTGAGTTTTGATCCAAAATAAAGGCAAGGATATAAAGGTGGTAAAGGCAACCAAACAGGTGTTGCACTTTACCATCTAACAGGGGACCAGTTTCCTTTTGTGTAGTGAAATCACTATAACATGCACATGCTGCTGCTTTTGAACTTTACCATGTACACTTTAACTTGTGTGGAACTGGGCATAGAATGATGAATACAAAATTATAACCTAAAAAGGTAAACTAACTCATTTTGTTCAAGTCAAAATATTATTTAACATCAATAAACCAACCATGGCCAATAAACCAATGTACATACATCAGTATATACCAACAAAACAAAGTTTTATTGTTTAAATCAAACAGAAATAGCACTTTAAGGTAACAATTGCAGGTCATCACTTTATATAATGAACAGTCATTCTGTTAAACAAATTGACTCTGTTAGAGTCCCCTGTTAGATGGTAAAGTGTGTGGTTTCTTTGTTATTTCTTGCCATCACAAACACACTGTAAAGATTTTGGAGGTCAGATCTCCAAATTTTATATTGACTTGCTGCATTGCTGCAAAATTGTCAGTTGGCTCAAATAACTTTTAGTTTCAGATCGACTTTAAAATTTTAATTTAAGTTGAGCCAACTGTTTAAGACTTAGATGCAATAATCAACATAAAACTTAGAATTTTGATTTTTAAACAGCAGGATTTATGTATTGTCTGGTTTTATGACAACTAGATTAACTAAATATTATCAGATTATCACTGAGTACATGAGTACATCATCACTGATGTTCAGCAACATCTAATTGTTTTGATAGTATTTTGATAGATCATTTTTTAGATTCTGAAAATATATTTCAATATGATATTACTAAAGAAATATAGCAAATTGATGTCTTATTTAATGTAATATTATGTTCGGGTTTGAACTTAAGTTGAACAGTTTTGAAAAAAGCATGTACGTATAGACAAGGCCTAATATTAATACTTGCTCAACTGCCAAATGTGAGTAAAAACTGGTGTTGGCGAGCATATAAAACGGTGTCACACGCCAGTTGGCTGGTAGTTTTTATGAATTCTAGCAAAGCATGAACGTGAACAAACAAACAATGATTGGGACAGTTGACGGGTCAGCGCTGCATCATCAAGAGAGTTTAAGCCTTGACCATTTAAATATTCAAGTGCAAGGAGGCACAAAAGGGAGCTCATTTCGTGTGCTGTGAGAAAAGTTTTGTGTGTGCAAACAAGCGCATGAGCTGTCTTGCATGACATTTTGCTCTTAAGTGGACAGATTAATTAAAAAATATGTCAAAAATAGCGAGTATCCCAGTAAACATAGTTGGTTAGGTCTTAAAGGTCCTGTTCTTCGTGATCCCATGTTTCAAACTTTAGTTAGTGTGTAATGTTGTTGTTAGAGTATAAATAAAATCTGTAAAATTTTAAAGCTCAAAGTTCAATGCCAAGCGAGATATTTTATTTAACAGAAGTCGCCTACATCGAACGGCCAGTTTGGACTACATCCCTCTACTTCCTTCTTTAATGACGTCACTAAAACAGTTTTTTGACTAACCTCCGCCCACAGGAATACACAAGAGTTGCGTTTGTAGAGTGTGTTTGTCGCCATGTCGTCGAAACGCTGTTATTTTCATCCCGCAGTCCAATCACCGGGTCTGATTCCGGCTCAAATTGATAGGGTAAAATTAAAGACATGTTTACAATAACACTGAGCGCATGCATCTCCACGTTATGGTAAGAGGCGTGACTTTTCCGGGCACGGTGCGCTCAGAGCTGTCGAATCACAACACAGGAACCGCTGGCACAATCAGAACTCATTACGTATTTCTGAAGGAGGGACTTCATAGAACAAGGAAGTCATCAGCCCGTTTTTATGACAGTGGAAACAGCGGTATACAGATAAGTAAATTATGTGAAAAATACTGTGTTTTTTTACACGCGAAATATGAACACATGTTATATTGCACACTATAAACACAATCAAAGCTTCAAAAAACCACGAAAAACGGGACCTTTAATATACAGTACCAGTATATTAGATCCATGCATTGTCTGTGTTTTTAATGTCAATCAAACAACAAAGGCAAAAGAAAATTATCCCTCGCTTCTGTTGACTGAATAACTTTTGTAACTTTAATAAGTATTCTTTAATAAGAATGTTTAAATTACAGTGAAGGCTATGCAGTGTTATTACATTTCCTTACTTTATTTAATTCCTGTATCTGAAAACTACTGTTAGACCTACCTGAAAAACCTGAAAAGGACGGTTCATTTTATTTGTATCATTTGGATAATAATTTTATTACTGACTGTTTACTTGTCTTTAATAATGTTTTACTTTTATATTAGGCTTTTATGTTAGGCTTGTGGTTTTAGATGTGGTCTTGAAATTGAAATAGAGAATTTTGAATCTTCACTGGTATCTAAAATGTTGGTGTCATTACTGCTTGTTTTGGCAAAAACAGTTTCATGGCCAGAAAAAAAACATTTATGGCTAGAAAATGTTAAGTCACTGTCTATACACAAGGGGAAACCTAGGAGGAACAATTTTACTGTAACATCATGTAAAAAATTGCAGTGAATTCTGAACAGCAGAAAACAGCAAACACGTATTGTATAATGCCTGTCGATAGTGTTTTATGAGTGACAAATTGTGTTTGTTGGGTGAAACCTTTGCTAGTATTCTTGAAAAATGACTTGATTATGCGATTTGGTAGTTTTAGTGCATTTTGTATATGAAATTAATCGCTGTGAAGCTAAAAGGTTGGTTTGCTGTACTGGGTGAATAAGACACTACAAATTCTGTAGTGTTACAGTGCTGCATAAATGGCAGCAAGGTTTCTTTATGAAATAGCAGACATGATAGCATAGATTAATGCTAATAATTTTCATAATTTTTGAAAAAGCTCCAAATAAACTTAAAGGTTTGGGTGCAGTGAGAAATTCACACAGATAAAACTAAAAACTTAATGAGTCAAACAAGCTCTTTTTGTTTAAGAGACCATTTAAAACTGTAGTCTAAAAATTGAATGATTTGGCCATAACTCCTTGATATTTTAACATAGGTAATTTCATGTGTATTCAGGATTGGGCTTGGATTGTGTAGAGTGCACTACCCTGTAACGTCTGGATGGATCCGTTCAGAGTCAATAAACTTTGGAGTTTTCAGAACGCTTTTAACCTGATGAACTTTGTTTGTTAATCACTAACTCGGCTCCGGACGACTGTGACTTTCGGCAGATTTGTGGACCTGTGAGGGTAAACAGAAAACTGCAACTTCCTCACTTTGGTGACTTCAAAAGGAGCACCCCCCCCAGAGACTAACCAGATCCACATTCCAACACCCACACACACGGGCACACACACAAAACACACACACAGACGCATACAGAAACACACAAACATACATTTTTGACTGTATATGTAAGATACAATTATGCCAACATATACCCATCCTGTATTTTGAAGCGTATGCATGTTTCCTAGTGTTTAAATGAGTGTATTTGTGCTAGTGTGCATTTTAATGATAGAATTCTGTCTGTAAACCATAACTTCTTTTATAGGCATTTCTGATGTACCGAGTTTGATCTCTCCGTAAAGCTCCGGACACGAGCTATTCACTGAGATATGTCACACAGCTGACAAATGCATTTTTCTATGTGTTTAATGATACTGTGAAGAACGCACTCCATTTCGAAATCTGATCTGATAGTCATAAATCATGCAGATTAAGTCGTGAGGCCAAACAAAGGGAAAGCTTTCCCGCCAACTTTGCACCCATGTTATTGGCTACCCCACCTCAAGGAGGTGTGTCGGCTTATCTGTCATAAAAGCAAAGACGCACAATTTCTTAGTGGTTCTCCTGGTTGTCTCCCGATCGTCTCGTGCACGTCTCTCCGGACGCCTCAGGTGACCGCGCTTCCCAACCACACGCGCAGCTCGGGAGGACTACTTCCTTAGACTCTCTCTCTCTTCGGCTAAGTTACTCTTCAGTTTAAACCTCATTTGAAAAACCCCGCCGGAGAAACCCTCTCGGAAAGGACCAACCAAGCCAAGCGCATTGAAACTGCTACTCACGGACTTGAACCAATAAGCAAGTATTATCATTTATCTGAAATTTGTCTAAACTGATTTCTGTGCTGGCTCTCTCAAAAGGGTTTAACTGTGTAATTTGCCATTCTTTGATCATCTTTCTTTCCCTGTCTTTTCTTTATTTTCACTCTTGTGTATATATATGTGTATACTTCTGTATATATTTTAGACGTATAATCTCTGTAGACATAGCTGCATATATTAAACACTTAATTCATGCTCGATTGTTCTGTTCGTTCTTTCAACTGAAGACCAAGTCACTTTAACGTTTTTCGATCGCTTTATGCTAACAGCAAGTTATTTTCATGGCCAGAGAATAACTCCGTTTATAATATTCTGTGAGGGACTTAGTTTGCTGGACAAATGAACAGTTTCTCTAAATAATTATTAAACCAGAACTAATCATATATGTAATTGATTATAATTCGTTGTAATTGATTCACAATATATGTTTAATTCCCCGTTGGGTCGATATATGAATCATAATTTATTCATAACCTTATGAATTATTATATTCATATTTCATCCATAAATTGATTAATAACCGCTACATTCGTTACATTTATTTGGTGGAGAATTTAAAGGCACGTTTTAAACTTGGTTTTTGGTAAAAGAGCAATGTAGAATAATTTCGTATGATTTAATCCCTTCACCGCCTGGTGGTGAGTTGACGGTCGCCCCAGTGAGTTCCAGTGAGTGGAGCTGCCTGGCCTGGCGGATCTTGCACTAACTGTGTGTGAATCGGGGACATTCTGACCTCGTATCACGGGCAACACGCAAGGACATCAGCGAGTTGTGTATCAGGTACAGGGAGGCAACGAGCCCAGATTGACTACAAACGGCAATTTTGTTTAATTTCCCTGCTCAGGCTTCTGCACGACAGAACCGCCCGTTTGGAGTAACTGCCCGTAAAGGGGACAGACTCTGAGTTCAGGGAAAACTCAATTCTGACCGGTCACGCTGGCCGTTGGCGCAAGTACCTTACCGAAGTGCGCAATTGTGCTGATGTTCCCTGTTTGAGAGGTTGCACCGTGTTACAAAGGGGACAGGTGGCCACGGACACCGCAGTCGAGTGTTTGAACGTCGAGGAAAGGTTGTCTGCCATTGAGTTCTTGTCTGAGCACCCACAATTCACCCAGGCCTAAATTAGTGACATACAGTCACTTCACCTAATTGAAAGCCACAGAATATTACATATTCTTCGATTACTCAGGTGCGGGCCAAACCTCATACACTTGAGCCATACCATCCCTCTAGGTTTTATGACGCAACAGTGCACTCGCCTGGCCCCGTCATAAACCCAGCTGTGATAGGAAGTTTAAGTTCACTTCTCCCCTCTAGCCCTTCTGTCTTATTTTATTGTTTTATCCTCTCTATTTGTTTACCGGTCTATTTCATTTAACTGCATCCATCCTGTTCTGTTCTGTTCTGTTTTTGCTTTTCTACTGTGTTTGTTTCTTTCAGTTCATGTAAAAGCAGAGCCTGTGAGAGCCATCACGGAAAACTGAGTAATAGATAGACGACCGAGCAGCGAGAGTCATCAGAGGACTCTTAGGGCTACCGCCTGTCAAATTCTTTGTTTAAATCCAGCACTCACCCACACAAATTGACCCGCGTGGTCCTTTTGGCTATTGACAATTAAGTGTCTAGCCTACATTCCACTAACTGTCTGCACCAGTTAACTGGAACCAAACCAAAGAATTATATAATCATGCATTATTATAAGTCGTTAGTTCTGCGCGTGCTTGCATTGGTTTTGTTTGTGCTGTCTTTCTCTCGCCAACAGCAAGCTAACGTGTTCAGAGCAGCCAGCCCCAGCACCCATGGGGACGGACTCAAGACCGGGTTGGGCTCCCTGACCAGCACGATCCTGCCCAACGACGCTGTGGATCCCCAGCACCTAAGCAACGAGCAGCTGGACGACAACCTAAATCGACTAATGGCCCACAATCCAACGCCGAGCTACAAAGAATGGGCGAAAGTCATCCGAGCCATGGCCCACAACCTCAAGCTCCAGGCGGAGGATGCCCGGAGGAATCAGGCCCAGATTCATCGTCACCACGATCAGCGACTCGTCGAGACCCAGGACCAGCGTTGGACAGCGGACGAATCCAAACCCGAGCTGCAGGAGGAGCTGCAAAGACTTCAAAAAGCCCTTGCAGAGCTCCACCTGGAGGTGGAGCGTAGAAAACTGACTGGAAAACTCCAACACAGCGAAGCTCCCCTAGCCAAAGCAGAGACTAAGCGGAAAGACAGACACACTAAAGCCCTGACCTGTGAAAATCATCTCAAACAGGCCCAGAAAGGAGCTATGGCTCCGAAACAACAAAGAGACTATGTGAATGAACTTGACACTGGTTACAGAGTACTCAAAAGTGGCATGGGAGGGAAAACACACATCACAGAGTTTCCCCTAACCAGTCAAGAAGCCCTAATTCCAAATGGGGTTAAAAGTCCACTGCCCAAAATGACCAGCGGCCAAGAACCTTCGCCGGCAGCTGTCACATCCAACCGCCAGCACCTGCAACAGGCTCTGATCCAAAAGCTTTCTGACCCTGCATCAGATCAAGGGCTCCCTGCTGCCATGGACCTAAAATGGGGCAGACTGAAAAACCCATACACTTGCTACAGCCAACTGCAAATGGCCTACTTCAGAGCACGTGGTCAGCCAGCAATGGAGGAAGGTTTCATCTTCAACACTCTGCTTCTCCGAGAGCTGCACCCTGCGGTGAGTGATCACCTGGCAGCCTTGGCCTGCTCACGCAGTATGTCTACTCAGCAGCTGCAAAACTGGGTCGATGAAGCTCACTCCAAGCAGAACCCTGCTCCTGAAAAGACTGTAGAAAATCCAACCAGCTACACAGTCTCCGATCACTGCCCAGGAACCTGTCCTTACCCTTTTGAAAAACTGAGAAATGAAGCTGAAAGACAAAATCAGACTCTCAAGTCACAAAGATGTGAGCTGAAGGTGCAGTCGCACAGTCCAAATGAGGTCCACCTTGAACACACAGCTCCCACGCACCACACCATTGGTCGAGTGAGCCTGGTACCTCCTGTGCGTAGCGCAAATGGACACGTTTCTCTGTTTCACCCACAAAGACCCGCTAGACTGTTTTGAGCCCTTATTGAACGCCAGACCGCTGAAAATCTGGGCTCAAGTGTGTGAACTTCTGCCTTCCCAGTCACCCAGACCACCTGAGCCAGACGGTCAGGTCACAGAGGTCGCGGGAAATCTCCCAGCTAACCGCGGGAACCCCGTCTCAGAGCACAGTTCAAGTTCGCTACCCGGCGTACTTCAACTCACCATAGACTGTAACTCCCTCTGCTCCAAGGTCACGACAGACTCACAGCTGAATGATGGAACTACAACAGACATTATTCTCACACTGTGGGCAGACAACTCAGCCTTCAGCCACACGCTGTTAAGTGCTCTCAGTGAAGGAACACCGGACCTCCCATTTGTCAACAAGCAAACACACTTTCCACTAGACTTTCGTCTGCCAACCATGATGACTGTCAAGTACATCTGCGTTTTGAACTTCAAATGGAACAACCGGCATTCAACCCATCACTTCCTGGTCCTTCCAGACCTCCTGATGCACTCTAATGCTCACACGGACAGTGCAAATGAGTTGTTGTGGGCCCCAATGACTGTACAGCTTCCTGTTGTTCCTGTCAACACTGCCAACTTCCTGTCAGGCCAGACCACCCAAGAGGTCTGCATCCTGATCCACATACAGGAAACTGTAGTACCACCTTACACCAAAGGGGGTGCTGTTTGGCTCCACACAGGAAACTGTAGTACCACCTTACACCAAAGGGGGTGCTGTTTGGCTCTATACACAGGAAACTGTAGTACCACCTTACACCAAAGGGGGTGCTGTTTGGCTCAACAGGCAATGTGGTCAAACCCTAAGCCACATGCTGGGCTCCTTCACACTTTCACCTGAAGGCGTGGAACTTGGACTCACTCTAAAAGCCACACCCCTAACTGAAGTGTCATCCTATGTAGTCCACAGTTGGCTCAACGAATGCATGGTCACAGACCTCAGCATTCCCGAAGCCTACCATCTAGAATGGATAATGGACCACAGCCCCTATGACATTGAACTCAGGTTAACAGTCATTAACTTAATACCAGCTGCCATGGTCCCAGAAGGAAGTTTAAGCAACACAAGTTTCACAGCATCCTTCAAGAACACCTCGCTGTACCCAGAGTCGCTAACCAGCCTGCCTGTGAAACTCAGGAAAGCGCTGCACCTCTGACAGCCAACCCGACAACTAACACCACAACAGAGGAGCCATTCCCAAGGTTTGAGCCTAAAGGCCAACAGATCCAGAAAGATGCAAGTGCCCTAAAGAATGACGCAGACTGTCAAAGACTCAGAAACGTCTTGAACAAATTCAGAGGGACATTTGACAAAGACTTTTTATGCTGTGGTCTCACTAAACTTCACACAGTGCAGGGTGCAACGCACCCAAATGCTCCTCCCACCTTCATCAGGCAGTACAAAGGTCACATCGCCCCACATGAACCAGTGCGGGAGTTTGTTCATTCAACAGAAGGAAAAGGTGTTATCTGCCCATGCAACAGCAAACCAGACAGCAAGTGGCGACTCACCATTGACTTCAGGAAGTCAAAGCAGCAAGTGCCACTGCCACGACGTGCCAGAAAGCACAAGTCTGCACGGAGCGGAGACTCAGCTGCCTGCCAAAACTGCTATAACAGCACACCAGCGTTGACACTTAAGGTAAAGGTACCTCAAAGAGAATGCGTGCCAAGAAATGCCCATGGCCTACGTCAACGGACGTTTCTACATCCATAAGGGCATCCCACAGGCAAGTAGGGTAGCGGTAGCCTACCACAACAGCAACCCACGGCTGTGCCCGGCTCCCCACTTTAGCAGGTGTAGTTTCACCAAAGACTTTCAGTACTTCTGCCCAAACCAGCTCTTCCTCAGAAACCACACTGAAGGAATGGGCCGGTTGCAGCCCATGACCAGCGACACACGCTGCCCGGCCAAGCCTCGCACCCCAGTCATCGGAACACAAGCCGAGATTGTGGGTGATCGACTACTCATCCACACCCCCACTCATGCTGCCATCCTAATCTACAATCAGCACAACACCGCCACTCGTGGCAGCCTGCCCAATCCAAGTAAGAGGATCCAGGTACCCCTGAGTTCCATCCTTCATCGCAGCCATCTGGCAGTGCACTGTCTCTCAAGCAAAGAGGACCAGTCAGAACTGGAAATCCCATCCTCCTCCAGGAATCACCATCACGCCTTAGATCCAGGACTGGAACTGAGGATTGACAAAGGGGGGTCCCAGCTAAGTGACAGTACTCCCATCGATGCAGCCCTCCAAGCACTCTCACGACTGCCTGTCCTGACCAGCTCACCTAAAGCCCAAGCTTGGACTGCTGCCAACACAATCCGTTGCCTCTCCATGGCAATCAAGTACGCACTCGCCCTGGGTCTGGCCTTCATCCTATCCAAAGGGACCAAAGGGATGCAAGAATCCACGGCCAAGTGCCTATCTGCCCTTCCTCAAGTACCAGTAGGAACCACCTGCTGCGTGACCATCCGGATCCATGTGCCATCAAACTTGGTTAGCGTCCAACGAAGTCCGCACAGGAACTTCGTTGGCCGAAAGGGGGACTGTAACGTCTGGATGGATCCGTTCAGAGTCAATAAACTTTGGAGTTTTCAGAACGCTTTTAACCTGATGAAATTTGTTTGTTAATCACTAACTCGGCTCCGGACGACTGTGACTTTCGGCAGGTTTGTGGACCTGTGAGGGTAAACAGAAAACTGCAACTTCCTCACTTTGGTGACTTCAAAAGGAGCACCCCCCCCAGAGACTGACCAGATCCACATTCCAACACCCACACACACGGGCACACACACAAAACACACACAGAGACGCATACAGAAACACACAAACATACATTTTTGACTGTATATGTAAGATACAATTATGCCAACATATACCCATCCTGTATTTTGAAGCGTATGCATGTTTCCTAGTGTTTAAATGAGTGTATTTGTGCTAGTGTGCATTTTAATGATAGAATTCTGTCTGTAAACCATAACTTCTTTTATAGGCATTTCTGATGTACCGAGTTTGATCTCTCCGTAAAGCTCCGGACACGAGCTATTCACTGAGATATGTCACACAGCTGACAAATGCATTTTTCTATGTGTTTAATGATACTGTGAAGAACGCACTCCATTTCGAAATCTGATCTGATAGTCATAAATCATGCAGATTAAGTCGTGAGGCCAAACAAAGGGAAAGCTTTCCCGCCAACTTTGCACCCATGTTATTGGCTACCCCACCTCAAGGAGGTGTGTCGGCTTATCTGTCATAAAAGCAAAGACGCACAATTTCTTTGTGGTTCTCCTGGTTGTCTCCCGATCGTCTCGTGCACGTCTCTCCGGACGCCTCAGGTGACCGCGCTTCCCAACCACGCGCGCAGCTCGGGAGGACCACTTCCTTAGACTCTCTCTCTCTTCGGCTAAGTTACTCTTCAGTTTAAACCTCGTTTGAAAAACCCCGCCGGAGAAACCCTCTCGGAAAGGACCAACCAAGCCAAGCGCATTGAAACTGCTACTCACGGACTTGAACCAATAAGCATGTATTATCATTTATCTGAAATTTGTCTAAACTGATTTCTGTGCTGGCTCTCTCAAAAGGGTTTAACTGTGTAATTTGCCATTCTTTGATCATCTTTCTTTCCCTGTCTTTTCTTTATTTTCACTCTTGTGTATATATATGTGTATACTTCTGTATATATTTTAGACGTGTAATCTCTGTAGTCATAGCTGCATATATTAAACACTTAATTCATGCTCGATTGTTCTGTTCGTTCTTTCAACTGAAGACCAAGTCACTTTAACGTTTTTCGATCGCTTTATGCTAACAGCAAGTTATTTTCATGGCCAGAGAATAACTCAGTTTATAATATTCTGTGAGGGACTTAGTTTGCTGGACAAACGAACAGTTTCTCTAAATAATTATTAAACCAGAACTAATCATATATGTAATTGATTATAATTCGTTGTAATTGATTCACAATATATGTTTAATTCCCTGTTGGGTCGATATATGAATCATAATTTATTCATAACCTTATGAATTATTATATTCATATTTCATCCATAAATTGATTAATAACCGCTACATTCGTTACAACCCCCACTGCTAATTTACATTTCAATACACTTAGGCTTCAAAAAGGCCAGGTTATCACAGATGAGGTACAGACAAACAAGCTCACTAACTACCAATACTGTTACCAATGTCTAAGAATCTGTGGAACTTCTCAAATAAACAAGAGAAGATGCTGGGATTTACTCAAATTAAATGAAAACAATTTTACCACCGCTAGGACACATTTCTTTCAGCTTCACAACAGTTAATCTCACATTCAGAATGCACTAAAACTACTAAAATACTTAATGTGTCAAATCATATCATTCTTCACAAGACTAGAAAAAGGTTTCCCCCAACAAACACACTTTGTCGCTTTGTCAAAAAACAGGTGCATTACACAATGTTTTCTTTTGTAAAATTTCTTTACAAAACAAGAATGACACTGTTTACTGTTTATAATTCACTGCAGTTTGTTACATGACAAATAACCTTTTGTCATGTAACATACAATTCATTTCTCACTTAGACACAAACATCACCAAAGCTTTAAGTTCTATACAGGCCAAATTACACATGCTTACATACTCTTTACAAAACTGTTCAACTTAAGTTCAAGACCTAACACAACACAAAAACGAGTAAGACTGAACTTTGCTACATTTCTATAGTAACACCATATTGAAATATATTCTGAATCTAAAAAACAACAAATACAATCAAAATAATTAATGTAAGATGAACACCTACACAAGTGTTAGTCTTTGTTTCATCACCATCTAATTTTAACATGGATTATATAACAAACTACTGTGAATTATAAACAGTAGATAATGTCATTTTTGTTTTGTAAAGAAGTACAAAAGAAAACATTGTGTAATGCTCCTGTTTTTGTTGATGTTGTTTTGTTTTATGAGTGACAAAGTGTGTTTGTTGGGGGAACCTTTGCTAGTCTTTTGAAGAATTGAGACATAAATTAAGTGTTTTTGGTAGTTTTAGTGCATTTTGAATGTGAAATTAACTGCTGTGAAGCTGAAAGCTGGTTAGGTAATTTTTCAAAACTCTTCACTCAGTTATCCTAAGCATTGATAAATGCATCCTAGCAGTGGTAAAACTGTTTTTTTTATTATTATTTAATTTGGGTAAGTCCCAGAATCTTCTCCAGTTTATTTGTGAAGTTCCACAGATTCTTAGACATTGGTAACAGTATTTGTAGTTAGTAAGCTCTTTTGGCCTGTACCTCACCTGTGACAAAACTGGTTTTTGAAGCATATTGAAATGTAAATTGTCAGCAGGGGTGGTGCCGCAAGCTCAATTATAAATACACATGAAATTACCTATGTTAGAATATCAAGCATAATAATGAGCTATGGCCAAATCAGACCACTGTTTTAAATTATATCTTAAACAAAAAGAGTTTGTTTAACTCATTAAGTTTTTAGTATCTGTGACTTTCTCACTGCATATTATCATTCTGTGACTTTAGTCACTCAGGATGGTGGTGTGAACGATCCTATTGAGGCAGTGATACTTTGACCATCTACATGTGTTTGTGTAAATGTGTTTAACACTAATTTTGAATGATAAATAAGGCCACATTTACAGCTGCTATTACAGTTTTTTCAATCACTATAGGACACATTTCATAATTATTCACACGGTAATTATTTAGACAGAAATTTGCAACATTTCTACAGTAGTATCATATTGAAATATATTTCAAATCTAAAAAATGAAATACTATCAAAACAATTAGGTGTAACTGAACACCTACATGTCAGTCTTTCATCATTTTCATCATCTATACAAAAGGGGAAGCTTAGAAATAATTTTGTACACTAATGTAAACATGAACAAACTGCATATGCATAACAAACTGCAGTGAATTCTGAACAGCAAAAAAAAAAAAAAATGACATGATTTGAGACATGATTGAAGTGTTTTGGTAGTTTTAGTGCATTCTGAATGTGAAATTAACTGCTGTGAAGCTGAAAGTTGGTTTGGAGAACTGAGTGAAGAGTTTTGAAAAAGTGACATAAATATTGAAAAATGTGTCCTAGCCAGGGCTTGACATTAACTTTTTTGCTCACCAGCCACTGTGGCTAGTGGTTTTCCAAAGTTACTAGCCACTCACAGTGCGCATAAGTCGCAACTTACTGCAGATTCAATAACTACAGACCTCCAAGCTTCGTGTGGCCTTCAGATTAGCTCAAGAACAGTGTGTAGAGAGCTTCATGGAATGGGTTTCCATGGCCAAGCAGCTGCATCCAAGCCTTACATCACCAAATGCAATGCAAACCGTTGGATTTAGTGGTGTAAATCATGCCGCCACTGGACTCTAGAGCAGTGGAGATGTGTTCTCTGGAGTGAGGAATCATGCTTCTCTGTTTGGCAATCCGATGGATGAGTCTGGATTTGATGGTTGCCAGGAGAACGGTACTTGTCTGACTGCATTGTGCCAAATGTAAAGTTTGGTGGAGGGGGATTATGGTGTGGGGTTGTTTTTCAGGGGTTGGGTCCCTCCAGTTTATGGCCCCTTAGTTCTAGTGAAAGGAACTCTTAAATGTATTGGCTCTTAAAGCTCACCAATACATTTTGGACAATTTAATGCTCCCAACTTTGTGGGAACAGTTTGGGGATGGCCCCTTCCTGTTCCAACATGGCTGCACACAAGTGCACAAAGCAAGGTCCATAAATACATGAATGAGCGAGTTTGGTGTGCAAGGAACTTGACTGGCCTGCACAGAGTCCTGACCTCAATTCGATAGAACACCTTTGGTATGAATTAGAGTGGAGACTGTGAGCCAGGACTTCTTGCCAACATCACTATCTGACCTCACAAATGCTCTTCTAGAAGAATGGTCAAAAATTCCCATAAACACACTCCTAAACCTTGTGGAAAGCCTTCCCAGAAGAGTTGAGGCTGTTATAGCTGCAAAGGGTGGGCCAACTCCATATTAAAGCCTATGGATTAAGAATGGGATGTCATTAAAGTTGGGATGTCAAAATGTCACATACATGTGTACGTAAAGGCATGTCTCCCAAAACTTTTGGCAATATAGTGTATATAAAGGGTGTGAATTACACAACGGCCTTCAGGGGGATTAGAGAGTTGAAGAGCTGCATGATTCTGGATAAACTGAGAATCATGATTTTTTGTTTTTGTTTCAAACAGAGATCATGAACAGGCAACTAAACAAAATAACATGAATTTTACTAGAGCTTCTGACAAAATATGAATCGCTGCAGCCTAATTAAAAATGTTTAATTAATTTGAATGAATTGTTTAATTTGAATGAAAAAATGGTTATGAATGAATGATAAATAAATACTGAAGTTGTGGATATTTTCAGCAAACAGTTTGCTTCAAACATTCAGTTTAGCACCATTAAAAAGCCAACTGTCATTCAAAAGCCATAAATCATTCAACTGAATGGTATATAGGCCTATGCATTTTAAACAAATTATTTTCTTTATATTCATGAAAAACATACCCCTGAATGAGTGCGGTTTTATTATAGCACATTTAAATCAACAGCTCAGGTGAAGTTAATGGTAAGAGTATGACCCATTTCAGGGGTGGCCAAAATTACGATTTAAAATCAGTCAGAGCTAGAAATGTATCTTCATATTTATAGGTTATACGCTTCATAATAATGCTGTTATTTACATGCCCATATGTACATGTCTGCATGTTATTTACATGCTGACATGTAAGAATCTGACAATTAGCTGAACTTATACTTGTTTAATTAGTGACGCTTAGCCTATATTTTAAAATCTTTATTTGAATTTGGCAACATTTTTATTTTAAAATCTTTATTTGAATATGGCAACATGTGTTACAACCATGCCTTCCCGGACTCCAGTTCCTACGATCCTCTTTGTCTGCACACCTGAACTCACTTCCCTCATCAGCCTTCCCCCCATTTCTCTGGATTCCCTGCACTTGTTGTCTTTGTCAGCACTCCCTTTAAGTTGGACTCACTCCCTGCACTCCTTGGTCAGTTCTATTGTTTGCTTAGATGTTATGTGTTTGTTACTCTCTTTCGTGTGAATAAAAGCCCTATTTTTGTGGATTTCCGAATACGCCTCGTCTCTACAGCAACACAACGTAACAACATGACACCTTGTTCAACAATATTTTTTTTATGAATAAATCACTGACAGAGACCCCTTCCCTATCAGTCAATCACTGTGGGCATAGTTAGTAAGCATGTTGACATCATCCATAGCAACGAGGTGTGATGGAATTTTTGAACTAATTAATAATGAACTAACATTTCTTTTCTTCTACAGGCCTAATAATAACAATAATCTAACTTAGAAATAGAGAAACAGTCATTAGGACTGAGTGTTGTGATTCAGAAACATTCTGCTGTGCTGGCTAGACAGCATCCTTCTGGGGATAAAAAATAGTCTTTGAGAGGTTGTTTTAACCTATTGAGTAATCTGAACTATTAACCCTGAGACATTTTTTGATGATCCTGTGATTCAGTTGTTCTAATCTAAATTTACTCCGGCAGTAAGCGGGACAGAGGAACTGAGATGTTTTTCTTAAATCTAAACTAATCATATTGAGACTGATGATAATGAGTAATAGATCATGCCATGCTGACTATGAAGTGTACCTGAAATCCTATAAAACCTGTTGTATTCCTTTGTTCGGAGAGAGATTCTCTGGAATGATGAGAACTCTCCCGGCCGTGATTAAAGCATATTCTGAGGCAAAGACTGGAGTCTGTTTGGTTTTTAGGCTGCAGCAAACCTAAGCACTAGAGATCTTTTTCTATACTATAGTGATAGTGTTTAGTGGTGAGGAGCACTAAAGAGCTTATTATCAGGTGATAGTGCCGGTGGGGAGCATTAAAGAGCTTAGTATCAGGTGATAGGCCCCCAAAACAGGCCGAGATGTCGGCCGACTCGAACAGGTATTAAAAGTACGCTCAGTAGAGTATAAATTTATTGGTTTATGGTGTCAGGGACACCCAGGTTTATTGGTTGATGGTGTCAGGGACACCCAGGTTTATTTGTTTATGGTGTCAGGGACACCCAGGTTTAACTAAGTCAGGTGCGTAGGGAAAAATCTACCAGTTTTGGCGAGCTTCCAGGAGCCCAAGGGATCCTCCCTCCGTCCGGCGGTGGGGGCCAGGGGCCAGATAGTTTTAAATTTGAGTAAGAGGAACTTGATTATTATTTTTCCTTTTTCTGTTTCTGTATTCTGCCAACTTGCAATTTGCACCCCAATGCACCCCAATTTGCACTGAATTCACCCCAGCGATATCCTTTCAATTTAACAAGATATATTTATGTAAGACGTCGTGTAGGATTGAGATTGAGTGGCCAAGTTGAACAAATATTTGAGCAAGATTTTGCAGTTTTGGGGATTGGTTTTACTAAAGCATGGTATTATGATTACAATCTAGACCCATATTTAATGGTAGGTCAAACATCCTTGTATTTGCTGACTAGACCTAATTTAAGACCATACATAGATAGAAGCACAGGAGAATTGGGATTGAATCCTGTTCCTCCTATTCCAGGATATCCCATGATTTGGGCTTGGAGATATAGCTCAGATATTTATCCAGTAAACTGAATTTCATAAGATTGTTTTTTCCTCTTTCTCTCCTTCTAGCAACGAAGAATTTGCTTATTCTGTCTGCCCTCTTTTTGCTATTGCTATTACTCTCGTTGAAATAAGAGAAGAAAATATAGGAAGAATATCTTGCTTTTGCTATTGTTTCTGCAAAGAAGTACTTGCTTGCTTAATTAACGATGGGGAATTGCTGCGGTAAAATAAAAACTGAAAAAACTGAGATCCGGGGTCCTTTCAGAGAATTGGTTAGAAAGTGGAATTTGCGAGAAGAACAAATTGCTCAAATTCATTTGTGGTCAAAGTTCACAAAAGGACAATTTGAGAAAAACTGTGGTACTTTGAGTGTGTCAGTTTTAGGAGAATCAAGGCGTATCCTGGAGAATCTGTCCCCAAAGAAGCGGAGACAGATTGACTGGACGCTGTTCAACAGATGGGAGCGGGAAGCGGAGGCTCGATACGAGAGGCAAAGAAAAGGTGAGGAGGAAAAGGTTACTCTTATTGCCTTGCAGACCAAGAAGCAGAAGCAAGAGCTCAGTGATATGCAGGCAGTGAGTGGGTGCAGGCGGCCCCCGCCATACAATGCTGCGGGAGAAGAGGAAGTTGGACAAGTGCCAGTGGCTGGGAGCTCTGCAGAGCCATGCTCCAGGAAAGGGGAAGTGAAGACAGAGGGTGAGAGCTCAGATGATGATGAGGATGAGAGGGATGCAGGGGTTTATCAGGAAGTTCGAAGACTCCTGAACGAGGCGATGACACCTGAGTTGCGTGAGCCCCTAAGCCGCGTATTCAAGGGGGTGAAAAGAAAAGCTGGAAAACCACCTCTCACACACCCAATGAAAACTCGGTCGGTCTCTGTGATTGGGAAAAAGACTGAGAAAACTTGTAATTTGCCTATGCTTCAGTTTCCAGGTGCTGAAGGGCCAGTGTGGGTGGAGAGACCTTGGGATTTGGAAGAACTTCGAAATGTGACAGCCGCACTCCCAGATCCAGAAAAAGGGGTAGAACGGTTCATAAGTGCAGTTACAAATGTTGATGTAACTTATAAACCCACAGGTCGAGACTGGTCAGCAATATTCAGTGCAAGACTGGGATTGAAGTGGACAGAAGTGCGTGGAGCAGGCGAAGACGCTTTCAACCCCGCCCTGCAGCGTCTGGATGAAGAAGGAACTGAAACTCAGGAGTGGAGAGTTCAATGGACAGCAATGCTTGAGAGACTGAGACTGGCTTACCCACTACGGCCAGACTGGGCAGCGATTGCCAACACGAAGCAGTTGAAAGGTGAGACTGTCACTGCTTATCTTGCGAGACTAAAGACTGTTGTTGATGAATGTGCAGGTCTTCCAGAAGGAACCGACAACACAGGAGTTCTGAAACACCATTTTGTAAATGGCCTGCTTCCAAACATACAGAAAGCTGTCAAATTGACCTGCATTGGATGGGAAGCTCAGAATCTGGAAGTGGTGATGCAACATGCCAAGCATGCTGAGCAGAATGACAAAAAGAGGAACACAGAGAAACAGCAGAAGTTGGAGAATGCTCAGTACATGTTTTACCAGTCCCAGTCCCAGTCCAACAACCAAATGCCAAGAGATGACAACTATCAAGAGGCAAGAAGAGGAAGAGGCAGAGGCCGTGGCAGGTGGAATGCACAGAATGGCAGGATTGGGGACAGAGACAGGTGTAGAATCTGCGGCCAGAAAGGTCATTGGGCCAGGGAGTGTCCAGAAAATCCGAACAACTTCCCCCAACAGCAGCAGTACCAAAATAACTTCCGACAGCAGCCACAGCAGAGCTACCCGCAGCAGAGGCAGAACTACAGAGAGCAACAACACACTTCTTCTTTTCCTCCCCCTCCGCCAACGGCAAGCTCCACAGCATAGGATGAGGTGGGAGACACTCAAACCCGAACAACTCAGCTTATTCAACTGACTAAAGACCCAAGCTCAAATCCAATGATGACGATACTTGTACAAGGACTTCCAATCTCCATGTTATTGGACACCGGGGCCACGAGGTCAACACTTACGGTAGAGACTGCATCTAAATTTGATAAATTGCCACTTTCTAACCAAACTTGTACCACTTATGGTATATCAGGTATAGCACAGATTGATAAAGTGTCAATGCCATTAGCAGTAGTTAATGGGGAGAAAAAGTGTACACATTCATTTCTGATTTCTCAAACATGTCCTTTAAATTTGATGGGCAGGGATCTAATTTCTAAATTAGGATTAACAATCGATGTTTCCTTGAGGGGAGTTGAAGTGACAACTATGAGTGCTAATTTTGCTCAGATATTACCAAACTGGTATTATAATTGGGCTATAACTCCTTCATTTGATCCGTATTCAGAATATAGTTTTATACCTGCTGATTATGAAAAACCATCTCATTTCCATTGCACTTCATGGTTTGTGGGTCATGAAAGAAATAGCGAGTATGAAGAAAGTTGGTTCGATGGATCTCTGGGTGAGACATTAAATCTTGAGTATCTATTGATATCGCAGCATTTCTCAGCATTCACTGTAAAACTAACACCATCTCAATCTACTCTTTTCCAACAGATGCAAGTCCAGCCTCATGTCTCAGTGGGGAAAAGAGGAAGCTCCTGGGCGGAAGTAGGAGTGTGGCTCACGGAGCAAGTGGAGAGGGGGGGCTGGACTTGGCATGATGATGGGTATTATACAAATGAAGCAGGGGTAAGAGCATATCCAACAATGCAGACAGTGACGGTTCACAGGTTGTGCAGTGAAGAGAGAAATAGTATTTCTAGTACTCCAATTGAAAATGATTTTGATTTATCAGGGGTTCCAGAGACTCTTTGGGCAAAAGATAAATTTGATATTGGTCGGATAAAGAATGCAACGCCTCTTGTAATCACGCCTAAAACTCAGCACAGGCCATATAGGCCTCAATATCCTCTCAGCAAAGAAGCTGTAGAAGGAATTTCTAAAGTTCATGCAGCGCTCGTCGAAAAGGGGGCTATTGTGCCTTGTCCAGATTCACCCATCAATTCACCGATACTCCCTGTAAGAAAGGCATCAGGTGAGTGGCGTTTTGTGCAGGATTTGCGATTGGTGAATGCAGCTGTTCAGCCTCGTTCTCCAATCGTACCTAATCCTTCTATAATTCTATCCGAGATTCCAAATAATGCCACTTACTTCTCAGTAGTTGATTTGGCAAATGCATTTTTCTCAATCCCAGTCCACCCAGAGAGTAGATTCTGGTTCTCATTCCAATTCCAGAATAAGCGCTGGACTTGGACTGTAATGCCGCAGGGATATACAGAATCTCCCACTGTGTTTACCGAAGAACTTTCCCGAAATTTAGAAAGTTTCATCCCACCTAAAGGAAGTACATTAATTCAGTATGTGGATGATTTGTTGATTTGCTCCCCAGACAAAGCCTCCTGTGAAGCCGACACACGTGCATTGTTGAATTTCTTGGCAGAAAATGGACATAAAGTGTCCAAAAATAAGTTGCAGTTAGTAAAACAGGAAGTAAGGTATCTTGGCCATCTAATCTCAGCAAATGGCCGAGCTTTAGGCCTAGATCGAATTGAAGCGATCCGAAAAATTCCGAAACCAGTTACAAAATTGCAGATGATGACATTTCTAGGGATGACGGGATACTGTAGACCATGGATCCAAGATTATGCTGAGATCTCAAATCCCCTTCTCATGGCAGCTCATGAGGTAAAAAAAATGACAGATCTGATCACTTGGACAGGCGAACGCCAAATTGCATTTGAGAAATTAAAATTATCATTGACCACTGCACCCAGCTTAGGGCTGGCTGATTATACAAAGGTTTTTGAATTATTTGTCTCTGAGAAAAAAGGGTTCATGTCTGCTGTTTTAACTCAGTCCCATGGTGACCGTCGACGCCCGATCGCATATTATTCCAAACGATTAGACACTGTCACAAGAGGAATGCCACAGTGCCTACGTTCTGTAGCCGCCACGGTCGAAGCTGTATTAGCATGTTCGGATTTGGTGGCTTTCCATCAATTAACTGTTTATGTTCCTCATGCAGTACACGCTTTGTTATTGCAGTCAAAGACAGCTCATCTGACAGCTGCACGTTCACTGCACTGGCAAAACGTCCTGCTCACAATGTCAAATGTCACATTGAAAAGATGCACCATGTTAAACCCGTCGACATTACTTCCCACAGAGGAAGATGGGGAACCCCACGACTGTACACAGGTAGTAGAGATAATGACGAAACCACGACTTGATTTACAAGATACACCTTTATCCAATCCTGAATTGATTTATTATGTGGATGGGTCGTGTCTCCGGAATCCACATACGGGACTGCTTTCAACTGCATATGTCATTTGTACTAAATTCGAGATAGTTGAAACCCAATGTTTACCTCAACATCATTCAGCTCAAGCAGCAGAACTTGTTGCACTCTCGCGTGCATGTGAATTAGCTAAAGGCCGTTCTGTCACAATATATACTGACTCACGTTATGCTTTTGGCGTCTGCCATGATCATGGAGCAGTATGGAAGAACCGAGGTTTCCTTACTGCTAACGGAAAACCCGTGGCACATTCAAAATTGATTGATAAATTATTGGAGAATTTATTGTTGCCGAAAGAAATCGCTATTTGTAAATGCGCGGCTCATATGAAAAGTTCTGACGAAATATCAAAAGGTAATAATTTTGCCGATTCCATAGCAAAAAACACCGCACTGACGGGATGCGTGCCAATTGAATTTATAGGTTTTACATCCCTCGCTACCGATAGCACCCAGCTACCACCATCATTAAGCGAGGTTCAGAAACTGGGTACTGACCGTGAGTTGAAAATTTGGTCAGAGAGGGGTTAAAAGATGATGAAGGTGTCTGGAGAGATACCGAAACAGGTAAGCCATTTCTGCCTAAACAGCTGTATCCAAACTTTGCAAATTGGGCTCATGGGGTAGATCATGCCTCAAAATTGGCTATGAATGATTTGATCAGTACTTCCTGGGTGGCTCCAGGATTTACAGCAGTGGCAGAGAAGTTTTGCCAGAAATGCCACATCTGCGCAGCGAATAATGTGGGAAAGCAGAGTAAACTGATTGTTCCCTCTGCTCACCCTGTACCAGAATTTCCCTTCGAGCACGTCATGATGGATTTCATTGAATTGACAACATGTCAAGGGTCTAAGTATTGTCTTGTTATTGTTGATATGTTTTCAAAGTGGGTTGAGTGTTTCCCAAGCAGAAAAGCTGATGCTGCGGCTGTAGCAAAAGCTCTAATACGAGAGGTAGTTCCCAGATGGGGAGTGCCTGCAAAATTGTCTAGTGACAATGGAACTCATTTTGTAAATAAAGTTATAACTGAATTGGCAAGAGGACTAAGAATAAATTTGAAAACGCATTGCTCCTATAGACCACAGAGTGGTGGTGCTGTTGAGAGGTCTAACCAAACGATAAAGAATAAATTGTGTAAAGTTATGGCAGAAACTGGAATGACATGGGTCCAAGCCTTACCCATTGTTTTGATGGCCATGAGAGCCCGAAAAGGGGCAAGAACAGCCCTCAGCCCACATGAAATTCTTACAGGTCGTCCCATGCGAGTAGGAATTGAACCTCCTCCCCAGGAGGGTTTGGCGGGGGTGGATGAGCAAATGAGAAAATATATGTTATCCTTAACCAAAACTATCAAAACAATCCATTCGCAGGTTAAAGCTGCTCTGCCAGTTCCAGGTATTGGACCCCAGCACTCTTACGAGCCAGGACAGTGGGTCTGGATCAAAGATCTCAGGCGAAAGGCGTGGAACAACCCAAGGTGGATAGGGCCATACGAGATCATTCTAACAACAAACACCGCAATCAAGGTCGCAGAACGTGACACCTGGGTTCACGTGTCACATTGTAAGCCCCACCAACACGCAGATCCGAGCCAAAAGTAGAGGAAATCAGGGCGTACTAGTGACGATCCCTCCTCTGCCAACGAAGGAAAGACCTTGCTACGGCTCGCAAAGAGTCATCAAGGTGAAGATGGAACGCTTCAGACGTTTGTGGGGCCAACGGGATGATCAGCGCACCTGGGAGCGGCTCTGGGCCGACAAATTGTTTAAGTGTAGCATATGTGTTATTGCATTCATAAGTGTTGTGATTTTGGTTGTGCTTTTGCTTCTGTTTGAATTTTCTACAGGGAGTGTTGCAAGTAGAGGGAAAAGGGAGGTGATGTCAGTTCCTGTTCATCATGACCACTCATCCAATGTGAACCAGCACCATTTTGGGTTGAATATGTTTTGGAAATATGCTAATTACACAGCCAAACAGCATGCACCTAACAAAAATTGCTATGTTTGTGCACAGGCCTCCTTCTCTGCCGCATACCCATATCCATTGTCTCCAGAGCCGGTAGAAGATCATGAATTAAGGTGTATTATGATTCGTATAGCTGGACCGGGATCGGAGTGTTCTCAAAAGATTTTCCAAAGGGGAGAGCCCCTTGAGTGTGAGAATGTAACCTCTGCTTCGACAATCCTCTCACTTAGCAGTGGAGGAAAGAAAAAGATTTGGCCTAACCCTGGACAAAAATTTAAAGAATGCTACCAATCTCGAAAGGGGGTTAATTTTATGGGGATTCTTGAGGGGTGTAAGGTAATCCATAACGTAAGTTGCGACAGTCCCACTGGGATGAGTGATCATATAGCGGGAGGGGCTTTCCTTCTGTATGATTATTACTGGTTATGTGGCCATACTGCTTACCCAAGTCTGCCTGTGTCATGGAGAGGTGTCTGTGCTTTAGTTAAGCTCAGAGCACGAATTAGAATTGGATATGTGAGTAAGAAAAGAAGGCAGAGGCGGAATTTGGGTGATTGCCAAGACGGCTCAATTTTGGAAGGCCTTTTTGATTCACAATGCTGTAACTGACTCCATGAATTGGATTAACAGAATTCATTATGAACTATTCCGATTTGCAAATGACACTCAATTGGCTTTGACATATTTGAAAACTGAAGTAGGAGCTCTGAGACAAATGACACTAGAAAATAGGATGGCTCTGGATGCGATCCTAGCAGAGGAGGGGGGAGTTTGTGTGAAAATTGGTAAGAATGTTGTACTTTTGTTCCAGCTTATGATGCTGATGATGGTAGCATTTCAAAGGTGCTGACTGACATGACAAAGGTTCGGGATGATTTGTGGCAAGATGAACAGGCCAAGAATAAGAGATAGGATGGAGTTTAGATTGGATCTCTGATGCCTTCCGCAATGCTTTTGGCAATATCTTCGGACCCATACTTAAGTTTTTGGCAATGATATTCGCAACCTTGCTTGTTGCAATGATGATAATTGGATGTTTAATGAGGTGCATTCGAGTTGTGTTGGGGAGATTTGTCCAAAGCATTGTGGAAGCAAGGGAAGAAAGAGAGTATGTGGAGTTGTTGCCAACTGTCAGGAATGATTACCAAAATCTGCAGGATAATAATGCACGTCGATTTTAATCAAGTTTGATCATTTTTGATTGAAGTAAAATATGATCAAGAGAGGGGAATGTGATGGAATTTTTGAACTAATTAATAATGAACTAACATTTCTTTTCTTCTACAGGCCTAATAATAACAATAATCTAACTTAGAAATAGAGAAACAGTCATTAGGACTGAGTGTTGTGATTCAGAAACATTCTGCTGTGCTGGCTAGACAGCATCCTTCTGGGGATAAAAAATAGTCTTTGAGAGGTTGTTTTAACCTATTGAGTAATCTGAACTATTAACCCTGAGACATTTTTTGATGATCCTGTGATTCAGTTGTTCTAATCTAAATTTACTCCGGCAGTAAGCGGGACAGAGGAACTGAGATGTTTTTCTTAAATCTAAACTAATCATATTGAGACTGATGATAATGAGTAATAGATCATGCCATGCTGACTATGAAGTGTACCTGAAATCCTATAAAACCTGTTGTATTCCTTTGTTCGGAGAGAGATTCTCTGGAATGATGAGAACTCTCCCGGCTGTGATTAAAGCATATTCTGAGGCATAGACTGGAGTCTGTTTGGTTTTTAGGCTGCAGCAAACCTAAGCACTAGAGATCTTTTTCTATACTATAGTGATAGTGTTTAGTGGTGAGGAGCACTAAAGAGCTTATTATCAGGTGATAGTGCCGGTGGGGAGCACTAAAGAGCTTAGTATCAGGTGATAGGCCCCCAAAACAGGCCGAGACGTCGGCCGACTCGAACAGGTATTAAAAGTACGCTCAGTAGAGTATAAATTTATTGGTTTATGGTGTCAGGGACACCCAGGTTTATTGGTTGATGGTGTCAGGGACACCCAGGTTTATTTGTTTATGGTGTCAGGGACACCCAGGTTTAACTAAGTCAGGTGCGTAGGGAAAAATCTACCAGTGAGGTCAACCCGCCCTTTGTCTTAGCTTAAGACTTCTCTATTCCTTAGTAAAAGTTGTCTCTGCAGCTTTATGAATAGTTTTTAAGAGAAAACTCTTAGCTAGAACTTTTACTGCTATTTAGGAGAATTCTTAGTGGTAAGATAAAATGTTTTGTGATGTTACGGCTCCCTGTGTTTACACACAATATGCTTGAAAGTCACCGTAAAATCACAATGGGCAATTCCTATATTTTCATGGATTGTTGCAGAATTTATTAGAAATAATTTATCCGTGCACATCATTTTATTTTTTTTAATTCATGTGCCCTCGTAATCTTTAATCAAAATAACTTCCTCTCCCTTTTCCCTCTTCTCTGATGATGTACTGGCCTGAGCGTGGGACAACCTTTGACACACAAGATCGCAGAAATAGCAAACCACAATGGCGCAATCAATTCCCAATGGATAAAATCCAGTCCAGCCCTACATTTTCTTCTTGTTCCAGAAACCGTTTAATCGTTTTCCCTGTTTCTTGGATATAAATCACAATAGGGAAGAAATTACTATCACAACTTCCGTTTTATGCCAACTTTAATAACAGGGATGCACACACCTCATTCTCATTTTCAAAGCATTTATTGTAAGGAAATATACAAATCACAGCATAGTGTATACCAAGGACCACAGAAATATTAATAATCTGAAAAAAATTATTCAAAAGTATCAGCCACTAGTTTAACTCGCACACAAAGGCTGAATTCAGAATAGCATAGTATTCTACTGTTACTATTTCTGCCATATCTTTACATCATATATCACATATCTTTATTTCCCAAGACGGCATAATATTACAGATACTTTAAGAAAGAAATTGGTTTAGTTTCAGTGCAGCAAAAGCAGAAGAGATGTTGACAGAAAACTGAAGAGCCCAAATCCACAAGATCAGCAACCGTATTCTGCAAGAAAGGAAAAAATATCAATTCAATTCAATATAGCCTGATGAGTAAGTTCACCATAAGTAAAACCAAATCAAAACTAATCAACAGATTAGAAGCTCAAGTATGCAAATTCATTGCTCTGTACAAGTAACACTTACATTTAGATACGCAGGAGTATGAGATGTACAGGTATTTGAATGTGCCTATACATGGATCCAGCCATCCTGTTGGAGGCTAATATGGAGCATCTGTTTTTCCCTTCACATCTACACCATAAAAATATCAATTGATAAAACAAAGGCTTGATTAAAAAAAAAAACTTGACTTGATTCTATTATTGTTAAAATCATTTTATTGCCCTGCTGGAAGGAAATTCTTAAACTAGCCTAGGCTACTCTTAGCTAGTCTCCAGCCTGGACAGCATGGTTTGGATTGTTTGGTTGTTTATTTTATCAGGTCAAAGACTGGATTATATGTGATAATATGTACATTGTGCATGTAAACTGACCCATTAGTGACTATTGTCTGTGAATTTAAGGCATAGCAGTCAGTTTTGGCAAGCTGAGAGGCAGGTCGTCCAGTAGAACACGTGTTGCTATCAGTTCGGCCATAGTTAGCGCTGTGAATTTGTATGGCAGTTTCATCCTCTGAAAACAACAAGTTCAATGTTTTACAATCTCTTGGATGAAAAAAACAGTCATTATATACTATAACTTTCACCATTTAGTAATAAACTCTGGATTTTCAGCTGAAACATTAAAAATAAGCAACAGACAAAAAACAGAATACACACCACAGTTCAGGTCATTTTCCTCATGTTCACAGACCATACTTGAACCTATACAGAAAAAGGAGAGATGTTGTAAAGTAATTAAAGTAGGCTAAATGTAAAATAAAGGTAAAACAGTCTTAGTGAGTATTGTGTGTGCTGTGTACTGTGATCATGCATTTTAAAAGCATATCAGATGGAGACTGTGCTTTACCTTGTTAAAAAGAAGTTGTATTTAGTTGTCCTGATTATGCACTGATAGTGTACTTCAAACCTCAAAGTGTATTTTTAAAAAACTGTACTTGCAGATAATCTAATAATAATGAAATTAAAGGCCACCTAAGTGCACTTAAAGAGAGTACACTTTCATGACTATGTTTCATAAAACAGTAACATTTTACAATAAGGTTCATTAGTTAACTACATTAGTTAACATCAGCTAATAATGAACTGCACTTATATAGCATTTATTAATCTCTGTTAATGTTAATTTCAACATTTACTAATACATTATTAAAATCTTGTTATCATTCATTGTGAACTAACATGAACAAACAATGAAAAACTGTATTTTCACTAACTAACGTTAATGAAGATTAGTAAGTCCTGAGCTTCATCTCTTCCTCCGCACCACCCATACGACTGTGCGATAGAATTATAACCTGGCACTTCTCCACCCAAGGGGCGCCTATATTCGCTCTCCGGTCCTGAGAGGGAGGCCATGGAGAGATACATCAGCGATTCTCTATTAGCCGGTATAATACGTCCTTCTTCCTCTCCGGCCGGGGCAGGGTTCTTCTTCGTGGGGAAGAAAGATAGATCATTGCATCCCTGTATAGATTATCGGGGGATGAATGACATCACGGTAAAGAATAGCCACCCTTTGCCATTGATGTCTTCAGCATTCGAACTCTTGCAGGGAGCAACCATCTTTACGAAGTTGGACTTGCGCAATGCTTACCACCTGTTTCGGATTAGGAAAGGGGACAAGTGGAAGACCACTTGGAGTTCCAGGTTAACCATGGTCGAGTACGCACATATCTCACTCCCGGTCTCATCTACGGGATTATCACCCATCCAGTGCTGTTTAGTCTACCAGTCCCCATTATTTCCGTATTATTTGCGTGTGCGGTGGGTGAGAGCTCTAATTGACCCTCGACAGAGCTACTCCGACCGCTGTCAATCCCTTCAAGACCCTGGTCACACATAGCCATGGACTTTGTCACAGGCCTACCCCCGTCTAGTGGCAATACCGTGGTTCTTACTGTGGTGGACAGGTTCTCGAAGGCGGTTCATTTTATTCCCCTCCCCAAATTCTGTCGATAGCTGGGGGCAACGGCGAGCCTATCCTCCGGTTATCACCCGCAGACGAACGGTCGGGCTGAGCGAGCCAACCAGGACTTAGAGAGAGTCCTGCACTGTGTGGCGTCGGCAGAGCCGTCAACTTGGAGTTCCAGGTTAACCATGGTCGAGTACGCACATATCTCACTCCCGGTCTCATCTACGGGATTATCACCCATCCAGTGCTGTTTAGGCTACCAGTCCCCATTATTTCCCTCCCAAGAATCCGATGCCATTGTTCCGTCCGCGCATTCTGTCACATTTCAGGGTGTGACACTGGCTCTTCCTGTTGTTTGTCTTGTCCTGTCATTTTTCAACAGCTCGTGATTGGAGTAATCAGCGCTACGGTGCTTAAAGGTGGTACAGGGGATGTTTTGTCGACTGTGTTTTTGAAATGAGCGCATGCGGAAGAACAACCCCCCTCCTTCAGTGTTTGTTTACCACTGGCATTCGCTGTGTTATTAAGCCGGGCACACATTTAACAACTAGCTAAAACATTCTAAGACTGTGCTCAACATACAGCGATTGTTTCCTGCTCCTGAAGCAGATTTATATACTTTCACAAGAAATTTGAACACCGACTGTAATCGCAGACTGAACGCAACTGGCTCTGACTGGACGCGTTTGAGCGCGATCAGTCATAAGTATCAATTTACATTCATAATCGGCCTTACAATCGTTAAGTGTGTGCGCGACCTAAAGCCGTGGATTCATTATGTCGGACTCACCGCAGGTGACTCATAATCTGCAGTTGTTACTCCTGTCTCCTGACAAAAACATTGCATGCGGAGTGTGGAAAGTTACTAGAGCACGCAGCCGCGCGTCTCTCACAAGGAACGTCATGGCAGTGATTGACAAGCCAGAGGGCCAATCCGTGCACGTCTCTCACAATGGCAGTGATTGACAAGCCAGAGGGCCAATCGTTTACGCGATGATCGCGTAAACGATTGGCTGATGTTTTTAAGGCCCTACCTCATGCACAGATGATGTATATTAATATTATTACTTTCAGTGCACCTAATAAATAGTCTTTCATCAGTTAGTAAAGACAGTTTCAAGTAATATTGCAAAAATGTATAAAACAAAACATCCTCTGTACCACCTTTAATCACAAGCTGATCTCCCACACCTGTCGCTCGTTCCCTCGCACTGCGTTTTTGTTCTGTGTCTCACCTGTTTGATTTTGTGTTCAGGACCCTTAGATGAGGAGTTTTCAAGCAAGTCATTTTCTCTTGCTGGGCTCGTATTCGTCTTCTGCTGGGTCATCCTGTCACCTGCTTTCTCTGTGGTCTCTCCTGCCATTGTCTGCTGTGTGTGCGCAGATACCACGAGAGCCACCAGTTTCCTCGAACTGTCACCTGTTACTTTGACTGTTTCATTTTTGTGTGTCAGGTTTTATCCTGAATAAACTTATTATTTTTGTTCACCGCAACTTGAGTCCTCCTTTCATCCACCTCACGACAAGTAAATACAGTAACAAATGTATTGTTCATGGTTAGTTCATGATAGTTAATACATTAACTAATCTTTAACTAATGAACCTTATTGTAAAGTCTTAAGGCCTAAGTACACAAAAATAAAATAAATGCACTTTGTAATATTGTAAAATGAACAGTTTTACTTTACATTTTAAATCATTACACTTTAACCAATATTTCAAAAACAACAGGAGAAATCATGAAAATACATATAAAATATACTTAAATCTTACTTAAGTGGACCAAAGCACCATAAGTTTCAGTTAATGAAATAAATTTTCATTTAATTGCAATTAACATGCAATTAAGTAAAAAAAAAAAAACATTACATTTTGTTCAAACAGGATAAAACAGGAGCAAATGGGATAATAAATACTCACGAATTCCAGGTGGGAGGCAAAAATAGGAGATTGCAAGGTACTTGTATGTGCCAAAGCAGGGATCAGTAAAGACTGTGTCTGTCGCAAAAACCTCACAACTTTCCAGGCCATTGCAGCTTTACATGTTAAAAAAGAGGCTTTCATTAGTCATTGTATATTTATCCCAGCTAACAAAATATGTTTGAAGAACATTTATGAAAATATTATTTCCTCAATGTTCTGAATGTTTTTAAAATTTTGTTATGCAAATGTAAGAGAAAACATTATGGGAACATTACTTTTGAATGTTTCAAACTTAGGCACAGAATCAGTTATCCACATTCGTAAAATCATCCTCTTGACAATTATCATACCAAATAATAAAGCTTTTTTTCATGAACATTTCTAAATTACTATTCCAAGAATAGAATGTGTTTTTTAACACTTTAGAAAAACAATCAAATACACTTTCCCAATATTCCTGTAATTTATGCCAAAGACCACTTTCAATGAAGGTTCTATTAAGGTGCAGTGTGTAAATTTTAGTGGCATGTAGAGGTGAGGTTGCAAATTGCAACCAACGGCTCAGGTCACCGCTCACCCCTCCCTTTCGAAGCACATAGAGAAGCTATGGTGGCCAACACAGAACAAAGAGGTCATAGTCTGAGACAGCAGAGAGTAGCCAGTCAAGCATATGCACTCTGAAGAGCAGTTTGTTTGTTTAGGTCAACTGTAGAAACATGGTGGCGCAAAATGGCGAATTCGATGTAAGGGGACCCGCGGGTGTATGTAGATAGAAATAGCTCATTCTAAGGTAATAGAAACATAACAATTCATTATGTAAGGTCTTTATACACCACTGAAAACATAGTTATGTATATTATATTGCATTTCTGTCAATACATCCTCCTAAATTTTACACACTGGACCTTTAAGGAGGAATGTTTGTTCATAACTTTGTTCATTACTTTGAGAGAACATTGCCAGAATGTTCTGAGAATGCTGGGATGATATTTAAAGAAGATCAGATGTACCTACAAATGACCAAATTTTAAAGAAATTTTAGCCATATATACCTTTTTGACACAGGAGCTAGTGCATTGGGAGAATAGCATTTACTGTTTTGGAGCTCACTGGATGGACGTCCTTCCGAGCAGGTGATTTTATCTGTACGTCCATAGTTTGCAGTATTTATCTGAATCTTACCATTTTCTTTATGGAGAGAGAAATAATTTCTTAAATTAATCCATGTGATCTGATTTCTTGAAACAAAATAAGAGTTGTGGAAAAGGAAAAATACCTCACCACATTTCAAATAATTGTATCCACCATGACAAGTCACACTTGTTTCTGGAAGAAGTTAGAGGACAGAAGATAATTACAGGCTTGCACAGCGATGTAAATGATAATAAATGGAGGAGAGAGAGAAAAATCAAACCTGCTTGGATGCAAATGTAGTTTATAGTGTAGTACTTGTAGGTTCCAAAGCATGGATCTTTTGCTGCAAGTCCTTGAGTGTTTAACTCACACTCTCTCAGTCCATCACACCTGTTGAAAGATAATGATAATGAAAGATATCACTAAAAAAAATTTCCAAGTCAGTAAGTCAATATAACTTACAAATCAATTAACTAACCACAGAGTAAACAAGAAACTCTAATTCTATTCTTCTGTCTGCAGTCAAGAAAAAAGACAATGAAAAAGCTCATTACAGTTTAGAGACGGCAGGAACATCCATTGAACACTGAGTATTAGAGGTTTGTCCTTGTGGTCGCCCAACGCTACAAATCTTGCTGCTTGTACGACCAAAGGTTGCTGATTGCACACTGATCACACCAGAGTCTGAATAGATAAAAAGTGCATACATAATGTATTACATTGTTAAAACAATAACAAAAATGATTTATATAATAAATAACTTAGTTGATTTTAACACTACAACATCTTACCACAACTGAGATGCAGGACAAACTCATCACACGTAACTATAGTCTCTGGAAAATTAAAGAGCCCCCTTCGAGGTATTATTTGTCATTTGTAACAAGGTGTTTGACAAAGTACAAGGAGAAAACAATAAACTACATTAGGAAAATACTAAATAATTAAAAAACACACAACACAGTATGGTGACATATTGACACCACAAAACCCACACACAAACAACAAATATGAACTTCACAATTAAGTTATATAATCTTTGCTTAACTGGTGATTGTTGATGTGGTTCATGGTTAAATACCTGCAGATATCAGCAATCTGGAGTTTAGAAACACCACTGTATGACAACAACATAAGATAAATGATTAAAATATCTGTGCCATGCAAATCTTAAAACCATTCACACTATTCTCTGTCCTAAATTTAACTTAGAACATAGCTGTTAAAATGTCTAAAAGTGCAGCTATATTTTACTGTTACATCTGTTTACTGTTATTTTACTGTTGCATCTAATTTTGTAATTTAGTCAGATGAAAGAAACTTACAAGTAAGCAGAAGGACACTGATCGAGAACATGGTTCTGTTGTTGCTGTCAAAGGTGTACATGTAACCTCTGATAAGTTGATTCATATTTATATGGCCTGTCTGATTGCTCTTCCAATGTTCCCTTAAACATGTTTGATAGTAAATACATTGATGTAAAAAAAAAATGTGATCTTGTGCAAACACTTCCTAATTCCTGAACAATTTCACAGGAGTTAGTGTAAATATTTGCAAATAAGTGCAAATATTTTCCCCTAGATCAGTGTTTCTCAACCCTGGTCCTGAAGGTTTTGTCTTTCTCTCTAATTAAACACACCTGATTCAACTCATCAGCTCATTAGAAGAAACTCCACTACCTGAAATGAGTGTGTCAGACAGAGGAGACTTTCAAAATGTGCAGTGTTGGGGGTCCTCCAGGACCAGGGTTGAGAAACACTTCCCTAGATACTAGATTTTATTTGCACAAATAACAATGACTAGTATGATATTTACCTTGTAAAGTCCTTGTCTAGTCCTTGTGTTATACTCTGTCTAGGGGAAAGGGTGAAAGACTCTGAGAAATGTAGTGAAATTGAACAATCATAAATTTATTGACTTGAAATTTGGGACTTGGGACAAAATGGTGTCAGACTCCCTACTTTCCAAAATAATCAGTATTTGCAATATATACAACCAGGCAAACATAATTGAAAGGGCAATCCAAACTCAGAAAAAATTATATGCAAAAATGATGTATCGTATAGGCGTTTTGGGAGCATGAAACTGCTATTTTTTGAAACTGGGTCCCAGAGTGGATAAATCTAAAAAAGACACCCTTGTGTTTTTGTGTGTTTTTTTTTAACTAAAAAGCTTTATTTCTAAGCTTTACTAAAGTTTGTATACAGCACGAAAGGTTTATGCGCATGCTTCAAGTCTCCTGTTGGCAGAACTCTATGGCAGAAAATTCAGCACCACATACTGATCTGGTATGTATACTACATTGTTTTGAGTTTGTTTCAGCGGTTTCGTGTGTACACAAATATTTCTTGAGACGAGGAAAAAAAAAGATTGGATAGGGAAAGCTCTGGCTCCATGTGGATATGTCCTCACACAGGGCCGGCCCAAGCCTTTATGGGGCCCTAAGCAGAATTTTATTTGGGGGCCCCTCGGGTTAAAATGATGTAATAAACAGTATCTTCTTATATAAAAAAAAAATAAATGTAAATGTACAAAATGCACAATATTAAATTAAATACTTAAATAATAACATAAAATGAACAGATCAGATGGACCTGTAACAAGATAGCAATAAATGTATTAACATTAAAGGGATAGTTCACTCAAAAATGAAAATTCTGTCATTTACTCATTCTCAGGTTGTTTTAAACCTGAATGAGTTTCTTTCTTCTGTTGAACATAAAAGTTATTTTGAAGAAAGTTGGTAACTAAACAGTTGCTGGTCACCATTGACTTCCATAGTATACTTTTTTCTGTGAAGTCAATTATGACCAGCAACTGTTTGGTTACCCACATTCTTCAAAATGTTCAGCAGAAGAAAGAAAATACAGGTTTGAAACAATATGAGAAAGAGTGAATAATGACAGAATTTTTCATTTTTGGGTGAACTATCCCTTTAAGGACAAGCAGCAGCATGTTTACTATTAGGCTGCTGTCACTTTAAGACCTGCACGCATCTAACAAAAAGACAAGCATACGATTTTCTCTCAAATGATTACTTTCAATTTAAACATAACCAACTGTGTTTATGAAAGCCTTGTGTTGGCGCAATCAGACACAATTGGGCGCTGTTTGACAGGCCTTTAGTGTGCGCACGCTTCGGGTGTACACACTTAGAAAAAGCGCATATCTGAACAGCACCTGAATTAAATGTTTAACCAACAAGGCTTTAAAGCACATGCAAATAATGAAATTTAGTGATTGTAAATAAGTGCAGAGTCCCGTGAGTGTATCCCTACTGCTGCGTTAACATGGGATGTAGGGCTGCACGATATTGGAAAAAAACTGACATTGACATGTTTTGTTTTTCTGCGGATATATGTTGTGATATTAAATAAATTTAACAGATTACTTGAATAGCTCTATTTGGAAAGAATAATTCTAGAACGACTGGGGTGATTTAAATGAAATAAATGGGTGTTTTATATTTTTCAGGTAAGATGGCCTATTGTGGCACCTGTAATGAATGGACGTGATCAACATGTTCTCATGTTCTAGGCATCATAAAAACTTTCCCCCTTTTTACTTTGTTCAAACTTGTTCAAACTTGATCACTGGCCCTGCCTAAAGAGTCGCAAAACAACTTCTCTTCAAAGGACATTATCCCTGACTGACCCTTAATGATGTTGCCCTCAAGGCACTTTTTGTTAAAGGATTAAATGATTTTTGGAGTTACTTAATGCCTGAAAGTGACTGTCCAGTGACTCTTGCCAAGTATATAGACAATTCTGTGTTTTTCTGTCAATATGGGGTGCTGTGTGTACATTAATGAGGAAAAAAATGATATGATAAAAAACTTAAATGATTTTAGCAAATGCCTGCAATATAACAAAGAATGAAAAATTTAAGGGGGTCTGAATACTTTCCGTACCCACTGTACCCACTTTCCGTACAGTGGGTACAGAAAAAAGTTTTTCTGTCAACATGGGGTGTTGTGTGTACATTAATGAGGGGAAAAAATGAACTTAAATGATTTTAGTAAATGGCTGCAATATAACAAAGAGTAAAAAATTTAAGGGGGTCTGAATACTTTCCGTACCCACTGTGTATATATATATGTATATAGAATGTGTAGGATTGTGTGACAGCAAAAATATGCTGTTTCAAATGTATACTTGCATTTATATGTATATATAAATGCAATATATCATGAATCCCACAAGCTTTGTGGTCGAAAATTACTTAACACTATTTTGGTTACGCTCATTACTGGTCTGAATCAGCGCTATAGCCAAACCATAAATATTAGACTATAGATTGCCTCGATTTCGCCAGGTGGACTAAAAGCAGACTGCACATAGCCTATCCAATTCAGAACTAAATCGTGACTACATATAGACCATGTCATGAAATGCCACTTACATCTTGTAGAAATCATTGACATTGCGAAAAACTACAATAAATTAGGATTGACTATATGTGGTTTACAAATAGCCGGTCTGACTACGAGCTAAATCGTGGCTACGCACTGCCTATAGGCAATATAACTTGTCAAAGATATGAAACCAAACACCTTGTAATCACTGTTGACTTTGCTTACATGATGCAATATCATACATCTCGCAAGTTATTTTGGCAAAAACGACATGTAACCAAATGAAAGATTATTTTGGCTAAAAGTGGGTTATATATAGCCGGACTATATATCGGGTCTAGTTAACCGAGACGGTGAAATGACGGCTGTTGCTTGCTGGGATGGATGACTATATTTATTTATTTTATATAATATTTATAATATATACTACATTTTCTTTTTAGTAAAATACAGTTTTTGGAAGTAAAATATATGAATGACCATTTGTTTAGCATGTTTAGTCAACCTTAAAGTAATATGTCTTAAAGTCACATGCTAGATCTGATAAGCTGATCAATATTTACACAGTCTGTTTGATCTTTCAGTCAGCACCTTTTTATAAAGCACCTTAGGTTTTTTCCCCATATTTCCCCCCCCCCCCATCTCAAAGTGAATACATCCTTGCAAAATGGTAATGAATTGGAGAAAGACATTTCTGTGAATGCAGAATATGTGTAAACAGGTAGACTTTTATGCAACAACCACAGACTCCTCCATTTTCTCACAGATATAAATGTGAGAAAATTACAATATTGTGTTTAAAAAACAATTTTAAAAATTGTGTTTTAAAGCTCTCCAGAACATTTCTCCAATTTATATCACTAACCTTTTAGAATTTATACATCGGCTAGGACGCTGAGATTGACTGATCAAATTTTTTTTTGTTTTTGTTTTTTGTTCAATCACAGACAAATATTGATGAACCTTCTATTGTACCACCTAACAAGATAGATAGATAGATGACTATATTTATTTATGGAATGGATTGAAGTGCGTAACAAACGAAACCATGTTTCAATGGGCTTTGAATAAGGCTGACGCAATAGACGTCTTTCTGTTTTTATTACATGTCTTTATTGCTTAATTAATTGATAAGATATTTTTGGGTCTAACAATATATTTTAGCTGGTCTAAATTCTAAGTTAGACACACATTTGCGTATAGGCTATATAAGGTTCCCTTCTAGACAAGCTTGTAAATTGCTGTTTCGGCAGCAAATTTTCAGTAATTTCGATCAGTGCATCAAATGATGTAGGCCTAAACTAAATTCATGTAGTTACAGTAAAAGAATAAAGAAATAACTAGACTTATTGGCTATAGGCTACATTTGGAAAAGAACTTCAGACATTCCGGTAGCTGACCATTAGCAGAGCTGGCGATGGGGTAAATACGTTTGGGCAATATATAATAATATAAATAACAATAATAATGTCTCAGCAAAGACCGAACATATTTATTTGTCTCGGCACACATCTGCTAACAGTAACACAGCGCATCAAAGCTTGCTGCTTAGCTACCTTACAAACGGCGATGGGAACAACAGTGATGAATTTTCCCCCTTTTGTGGTAATTTAGCACAATTTTCTATGATCTTCTGCTTGCATTTTTGGGCTTCAGTTGGATACTTTATTTTCATCTTTAGTCAGTTGAGCTCAGTTCCAAAAAAAAAAAGCAAAGGCTATAAAGTAGTCTAGTCTAAATCATAGGGTGGGGGCTCCCACGCACCGCGGGGGCTGCGGGGGTGTCCCGTACGCCACTGATTTATTTTATATAATATTTATAATATATTCACCTTATTTTCCGCGACAACAAGGGTGGCGCCATTACGTTCGTTTTCTCATCTTACTTCCGGTTGAGGGACCTAAGCTAGTAGTTGCTAGCGGTAATCCTATAGCTGTAACGGTAGATGAGTATTATATGCTCAGTTAGGGGCTGTTATAACAATTAGATTAAGAGAGAACAGTTGAAACGGCATCAACGATGTTACGAATACAATGTGAAGCGGTCCGAGTGTTGTGGTGCACTTTACAATTTACACCCACCATCTTAAGACGAGGAGCACCTGAGGCAATGGCTGAAGGCGCTAAACTTGAAGTGACCACCCAAGCGCCCTTATGTGTGTTCGTACCATTTCATGGACGGGAGGCCGACTGACAAACACCCTTTCCCCGAGAAATGGCTCGGCAACGATGTTCCGGTAAATAAGTCACGGCGGATGCTGAACAGGTTGTCAGATTCAGGTAAGCTAACTTAGCTAGCCATGTACATGTTAACCTAACGTTAGATTTGTGAAGTCCCTTCTATGAATACAGTTAAGATCAGTAAAGAGCAGTTCACAAAATACAACGAATCTTGCATTATTACAATTGCCACCTATATATTTCATATGTAAGATAGTACAATGGTACATAATAAGATAGGATTGTGGTACATTATAGTTTAATAATAGCTTAAGTTACTTACATTATTCCTGTAATTTATAGAGATTGCAGGTGATAGCAGGCCAGCTAGCTACATCTCTCATATTGATATTGACCTAACTATTAACACTAGAGTTAGAGATTGTGTATATACTGTCTCGTTTTTAATGCATCTCTCTCTCACACTGTTCTGTTAAAGTATGAGTGCAATCTTATATTAATTCTCATGAACAATAATTACTAATGTAAAAAAAAATGTGTATGGCTATATTATTTCCACAGATGCATCGATGAGCGTCAGTGATCAACTGTGAGGATGATCACATCCACATACCCTGAACTGTGATGCAGAAACACACTGGGAGGATCCATCTGTCTCTGACCACAACTACACTTCAAAATCACATCTCAATCTGAAGCCTCCTACATCTGATATGAGAATGAAATGCGTTGAGCTGGCGCCATTGTACACAACTCTGCTGAGAAACAACCACCATTCATTCAGTCGCCGAGCACCTTACCAATATATACACCAACAGTTTCCAGCTACACACTTGGGATCAGCTCCTGATGACTCTGATGGAGCTGCGTCATAATTTATTGCAGGGTGATCATTAGGGTGGTCATATCAGGATGATAATTTATCTATATCAGAACTGGAGTAAACAATGATGTCATCATCCAGCTAGGTTCAGTTTGCATACAATGTTGTCAATGCAGACAGATCAAAACACTGTTGAATATCAAAGGAAGGTGAAACTTGTCATTCCAGCATTCACCAAGAGACGCACACAACTCTCTGAAGAAGACACCACCACACCAACACCAGGCGCATCGCTAATGTACATGGGTCGTATGACTGAAAATCTTCAAAATCCTTTCTTACAACAGTTCAAATTAACCTCACCCCTAAAATTGATCATTTAGAGAATTTGCCAATTTTACCCTTCTGAGCAACATAATTTCTGATGTAGAGGATGAATAAATGTTGATTTTAGGTATGTTTGTCTGTGCTGTGGTTTTGCTTTAACTAATCAGTGTAAATAGTGTATGTAGATATTTTTATGAACCTTTACAATATGACCAATTGTTGTCTATCTTAAAATTATTTCTATAAACCTTTACAATATGATCATATGTGAGATAGTTTTTTTTTTATAGATGTTAGATAGATAGATAGATAGATTTAGATAGATAGATAAGATAGATAGATAGATAGAAACATTAGATAGATAGATTTATAGACTGATTTTATCACAACTTATTAAATTACACATTTTCTAAAATACAAATCACAAAGTTATTTTATAAAAATATATACTACGTTTTCTTTTCAGTAAAATACAGTTTTTGGAAGTAAGAATATATGAATGACCATTTGTTTAGCATGTTTAAAGTGTCACTGACATGGTAAATGACATTTAAAAAAATGTTAATAGCTTGTCTTGCTGTATTCTTAATGTACACATGCTAGATCTGATGAAAAGAAATCCTGATTCAATATTTACACAAGTCTGGCTGTTGTTCACTGGCTGATGAGAGTTTGTCCGTAAGACGAAAACATTGCACTTTTTTATAGTCTTTTTATAAAGCTCCTTAGGTTTTTTCACCATATTTCCTTAACACTCATCTCAAAGTGAATAGCATCCTTGCAAAATGGTAATGAATTGGAGAATAGAACATTTCTATTAATTGCAGAATATGTGTAAACAGGTAGACTTTTATGCAACTATAACACAGACTCCATTTTCTCACAGACAAAAATGTAAGAAAATGTGGGCCAGGACCATGGCCAGGACAGCAAATAATCAGCAAATAAACCATGTTCGTCTAGGCTTTGTACACTTTATTACTATTTGATGTCTTTATCTTTTATTTATTTATTTGTGAGGTTTTCGATTTAATTTGAATATTTTGGTTAGTAGCCTGTACTATACCTTTTTGCCATTTGCTGACAGGCAGAGTCTTAACAACAATGGCTGAAAAAAACATCTGTGCCAAGAAAAAAAAAAGAAAAGAAAAAAAGAAAAAAACATTTCATGCCCTGTAATAAAATGAAGCCTGGTGTGAGTATTTGTGTAATTCTTTATTTTATAGCGCAGTGTTTCCCAGCCTCCACAGCCATGTCAGTATTAAGGCTCAAACTTCCTTTATCCAAACCAAACTGCACATTTTTCCTGTTTTCTCATATTATACTGGATATTATGCTCAAATTGTAATTACAAGTAACACATTGCACATTTGTACTTGTATGTCAAAATTAGAGTTTCATGGTATTTTTTCACTAGTCTCCAAGTACTACTCGATTAAAAAGTATAGTCCATCCAAAAATGAAAATGTTTGTCATCATTTACTCAACCGTTCTGAAACTTCAGTATGTTTCTTTTCCTCTGAGAAGAAGATATTCTGAAGAACATTGGGAACCAGTAGAACTAATTTGGTGCCCATGACTTTCATTGTATGAAAAATACACTGATACATTAGTGCAAAAACTATGTCCCATAAAAATTAGTCATACAACTTTGAAATAAGATGCGGGCCATCAGAATTTTTATTTTTTTATTTTTAATGAACGGGCCGGATAACATGGACCCGCAAAAAAGCACATCCTGTTTTCAGTAACAAAAACAGGTTGTATTTAGTTAAGACTAAAATACCATTTAGAGAAATACCTGACAGTCCCATATGGTTTACGTAAATATTTCTTACACACACACACACATACACACACACACACACACACAATGTATGCCGTTATTTACAGTATATATATATAAAGAGACTTGTGTGTTCTTTGACCATCGTTGCACTAAAAAACAACCTACTTTCATGTCATGTGTCTTATAATGGTAAGTGAAACATCCAAAATTACTGTTGCATTAACGTTAAGATTTGAAAATCATTTCTCTAAAGTTATAGCTCGCATTTTACAATACAATTGTACCATTTCTGATCTTCAACATTGTAGGGCAGGGATTCCCAAACGTTTTTGTCAGCCAAACTCTGCTGACTTTCCTGTAGCGCTCCCTGCCACCTGTAGATCGTGGTTATTCATGGTTATGACAGCCAATCACGTTCCCGGCTGCAACCAAGAATCGAATGCTATGGCCAATCAGCGCTCGTATCACAACCATGATTCCCCCAGTAACAACCAGGAATCGACCAATCAACGTCGGAGACCTACATATATGGCTGGAGAAGGTGATGACGTTCATCAATTAACTTATGAGAAACATTTGCAAAGTAAGTAAGTCTTTTGTCGATAAAAAATAAAGTGGCAAATATATATAGATGTTAAATGAATAATCTGTTGCTCAGACTAGCTAATAATTCAGGTAATTAATACAAAATATTATTAAAAAATAAGGTATGTTATATCTCTATAGATTAGCCTATTGATAACGTTCATCGATTAACTTCTGACCAACATTTGCAAAGTAAGTCAGTCTTTTGTCATAAAGGGGCAATTATATATAGTTGTTTTGGTAACACTTTACAATAAGATTCATTAGTTAAACATTAGTAAATGTATAACTAACATGAACTAACCATGAGCAATACATTTATTACCGTATTTAATAATCTTTGTTAACATTAGTTATGATAGTTCACAGTGCCTTAACTAATGTTAACAAGACTTAATAATGTGTTAGTAAATGTTGAAATTAACATTAACAAAGATTAATAAATGCTGTAAAATAAGTGCAGTTCATTATTAGTTCATATTTACTAATGTAGTTAACTAATGTTAACTAATTAACCTTATTGTAAACTGTTACCTTTGTTTTAAATGACTAACCTGAAGCTCAGACTAGCTAATAATTCAGGCAATTAATACAAAATATTATTACAAAATATTATATATATGTTTATAGATTAGCTGACCAAGCAGAATATAAAGTATATACTGTTATAGTTTACTACAGCTTTACCAGCTGCATTAAAATGATTCTTACACAGTAATACATCACTAATTATAATCCAATAATATAGTGTACATTATGCTTCTACTTTTAGTACTTTAAGTATGTTTTGGTGCTAAACTTAGTTGTTTTAGCTAAGTAAAATTTTGAATGCATGACCTTTACATGTTATAGAGCAGAGGGTTTCAAAGTGGGGAAAATCATCAGGGGAGGTTAAGTGAATGGAAGTGAAAAATCCGTCTTCAAAAGGAGATAACATAGAAAAAAAAATTGACTTCAAAAGGTGGTAGAATAGACTAAACTTTCCCTTATCCACTACCCATTGCTTACTTGAAAAATCCTCTGTCTCAGGTGGGACAAAAGTTTAGTGGTATAATATGTATATAGTATTTAATGGTATAATAATTATTGAAACAATTTCCTCTTACTCTGGAATGATTCTGAAATGTTAGCTAACATTTTGAGCCTGTTGGAAATATACAGGCAAAGCATTATATAAAATCATCATCATCAAGGGTATCATAAATAAAGTAATGTAGTATACACAGCTGCATTAACTAATGTGTTACCAAATGTGTTTGTCTGTTTCTCTATAGTCTTTATATCTTCACATTTTAATTTTGATGGAACCGCGCTTCAGGAGACGGGCTGATGGCAGCCTGAATCTGGCTGATACATTGGAAGCGGCAAAGGTGAAGGAGGCCAACAAGGGAAAGCCGTACACGAGACCCCTGTCCCCGGAGATAGTGCTGAACAAGGCCAAGAAAAGCTTAATTCTGCACCACGGAGATCTAGCGAACCGAAAGCACCTGCTAGGTTTCTTTGAAATCCAGTTTGGTGTATTTCGTGGGCAAACATTCAGGTGGGTGGATGAAAATGCTCTGGGGTATGCTGCTTACCTGGTGGCAGCTATGAAGAGGGACCCCACAGGAGCCAGCAAAGACTCCCAAGAACATGCCCACAACAAGGGGAGTTTTAGGGAGTATATTGAGCTATTTCCTTCTGGCAGAATTGCCATTGCCTTGAAGGAAGAGCAATATGCTGAGAAAGCTCCCCAGCACGCTACCGCCACCCAGCTCACTCCTCCCACCCAGCACGCTGCCGCCACCCTGCTCACTCCCACGACCCAGCACACCGCCACCACCCATACTTCCACCGCCTCTCTCCGCTCCCTTTTGGTTACCAGGTTGCCTAACCAGAAAAGTCTGACCAAGACTGTAGAAAGGCTGGTTTCCCCCCACAAAGCCACACCTTGTAAGCAAACATTTATTTGTATAACACATTTGTAAACAAATTTTTTGGTTTGTTTAGGATTTATTGCTGTTCAGTAGTTATGTTTATCTCTTTGTCCTGTGTTTTGTTTTATAGCTTTGGCCCAAGCACGTGCAAAGCCCTCAGCCACCCTCACCCGCCCGACTGTGTTGATTGAGGGAGCCACAGGGCCCTCAGCCACCCTCACCCGACCGACTGCTTCCATTGATGGAGCCACAGGGCCCTCAGCCACCCTCACCCGACCGACTGCTTCCATTGAGGGAGCCACAGGGCCCTCAGCCACCCTCACCCGACCGACTGCTTCCATTGAGGGAGCCACAGGGCCCTCAGCCACCCTCGCCCTCCCCACTGATATAGATGACGGCACACTGCTGGCAGAGGCAACTATGTTTGAGGAGGCATATGTGGCATGTATGTTTATACTTAATTTAAACATACAACAAAATATTTTCCTTTCCAGGGATAATAAAGTGAAGCAATGTGAATTTATATATGTTTATTTATGTGTTCATTTCTGTTTTTGTTTTGTTTTTTCCAGCACGACGAGTCTGTCTTCCAGCTGGATGGATACACACCCTGCCTGAAGTGGATCAGAGGTGGATATCCAAAGCCCTGTTCAGGTGGACAGCACAGGGGCCATTGATTCTCCTTCCTTGGAGAATTACTTTGGCCATTCCTTGCTGCTCTGGATGCCACGAAAACTGTGGCAAGTGAAGCTGACCTGTCCCCATCCAGACTGTCAGAAAGACCTTCTGACCTCAGCTGGCTTGCATCAAAAGATCAGGCAGGTGGTTGCCTTGAGTAAGATGTACTTTGTGGCATCTGAGTACCTGGCCTGCCGAAGATGTAAGATGAAGGTCATCAGCTGGAGCCATGGTATCGTCTCCCAACTCGACATTGGCCACAGGGTGCAGTTCCCTTGCATTCTTACATTAAAACTTGCATGTGACCTGGAGGTAGTAAGTTTGATGCGTCAACGAGGGCTGGGAAACAGCAGCAGCCAGATCCAGCGCAAGCTGCAGGAACGTCATGCTGAGGTCTGGTTGCAAAAGACAGTCCAGTATCTGACAGATTGCATGGGGATTGCCAGTGCTGTCACGTCGAGCCTGATCCTGCCTGTGACATTTGAACCTGCTCCTTCAATGCCTTCTATCCCTAAGCACCGGTGGCTGATGCAGGTGTATGCCCAGGATGTCCTGCAAAGGCTGGATGAGATCAAGGCCTCTATCACATCACAATATGGTCGGATCTTAAAAATGGATTCTACTAAAAAAGTGGCCAGAAAACTAGCAGGACGTAGCTATGGCACAGCTACCTGGGCAACCAATGTTGGAAATGAGTATGGACAGGTGATCATGTCCGTACTCACAGCCAGTGAAGGTTTTGGTCTCGGACCAATGATTGAAGGCCTCATCAAGCGATACAAAGTGGCTGGGGTGGCTCCTCCTGAGGTACTGTATGTCGACCGAGACTGCTGTGGCAACACTCTTTTGAGGAGGATGTTTGAAGAGTGGGAGCAAATGACCATCCGGTTAGATGTATGGCACTTTATGCGGAGGTTTTCTGTGGGTTGCACCACCGACTCTCATCAGTTGTATGCCACATTTATGAGTCGCCTCAGCCACTGTATTTTCATGTGGGACCAGGGGGACTTGACGGCCCTGAAGAAGGCAAAGCGTGCAGAGCTAGAAGCTGACCGGAAACCATCATCCGAGGCTGATGTGCTGCGCTGTATCAGCCGTAGCGAGCTAGCCCTACATTGCAGGAGGACCACCCGTGGTACCAAGGAGACCTTGGCGATGATTGAGAGCCATATTCAGGCCTTTGATGGAGATGCTGGTCGTGACACTCTTGGAGTCCCACTAATAAACTCAGCCCGGATGAGGGAGATCTTAAAGTCCCAGCGGAAGCATGTGGCCTGCATCCAGGGTCCTCAAGGTGTGCAGCTCTACATGTAGACAGGCACTGTAGTGAAGGGAGGGCACCGGCTGCCAACCTACCGCTGTGCCAGAGGTTCCACTTCGCTTGAGTCTTTTCACCTGCACCTTAACAGATTCATCCCAGGTAAATAAGCAACTTAACCTGAATTATTGAAATAAGATTTTATTTAATTATATATTGAAATAATAATGAGAATTGTAAGAACATGTGTATTTATATGAAATTTGTGGTCTTTTTTTTTCTTTTTTGAATTTACAGGTACGCTGGCTAGTGACACCTTCTTCCAGGCGTATCTTTTGGATGGACTTGCAAGGTGGAATGAGGACCGGGCTGTGGCAGCAACAACTGATGAGCAGCAGCCACATTCCTACCATCATCTTCTGCATCATGCTGTCAATACTCTTGCAGAGAAGGTTATGGGCATGAAAATCACCCCTTATGTTGGGCAAAGAAAGTACACTGGTAGATAACTATTTGTTGTTTTTGGTGACAGTTTCATTCAAGTGTACACATACCATTTAACCACTCAGTTATAATATAATATCATGGTATATTATTTAATTGTCAATGTTTTAATATTTTAAAGGTGAGCTTATTGGAGTGGAATACCTTTACGAGCAAACTGGTAACGTTCTGCAGGACTACAAGTTGGCCATTGAAGAGTTAGAGACCACTGAGGTTGTTATAGAGGAGGATGAAGATTATGCTGAACTTGAGGAGTTTCAGGACATCACTGTCCCCACCGTTGACACAGAACGGACACCTGCTGCCTCTTCACAAGCATTAGTGTCTGCAGCATCATCTCCAACCCCTCCAGCAACCAGCCCCATGTCATCACTGTCTGTGGTCCCTCCATCACCAGTGACACCTCCTGTTTCCAGCTCCACGTCATCACAGTTTGTAGTCTCTCCATCACCAGTGAAATCTCCTGTTTCCAGCTCCACGTCATCACTGTCTGTGGTCCGTCCATCACCAGTGAAATCTCCTGTTTCCAGCTCCACGTCATCACTGTCTGTGGTCCCTCCATCACCAGTGAAATCTCCTGTCAATCTCCAATCAAAGCCATCACTCTCTCTTGTGGCACATAGCTGTGAGTTTTACCAAATTATTCATAGAGGTTTCTGTATTTGTTGTCAAACTAACTGTACATTTGTCATATTGAAAGACACAAATACAAATTTAAACTAAATATTTATCCTTTTCATGTAGTCCCAGTGGATCAGTTATCTGCAGAAACTGATCTTCCAACATCTGAAGAGAATATTTCACATGATGTAAGGGCACAGTTTCTTTTTTAATGTACATTTACATGTGTGTAAACAAAATCTGGGTTATGTTGGCTGTGCTTTCATGTAAATATTTATATTCATTGCTGCTATCAAAAGTTCCTAAATTATCTTTCATTTCAGGATTCTGTTGGTCCTGATAATATTGAGGGGTATGGAGCCGTGCAGGACTTGGCAGAGTTTTTGGTTAGCCTCAGAGACCACTGTCTGGCCTTGACTGGAGAAGAGTGTGTCAAGATCATCACCCTATGGCAGGCACTGGGGGAGTATGACAAGAAAAAGACCATTTACTCATCACGTCATCAAACCACCCTAAAACAGGGACGATTCAGGGCCACTAAGAAGATTGTGGCACCAGGTGTGGAGAGCACTAAAAGGTATCTTAAAGGTCCCGTCTTTCGTTGTTTTTTTGAAGCTTTGATTGTGCTTTATAGTGTGCAATATAACATGTGTTCATGTTTTGCGTGTAAAAAAACACAGTATTTTTCACATAATTTACTTATCTGTATACCGCTGTTTCCACTGTCATAAAAACGGGCTGATGACTTCCTTGTTCTATGAAGTCCCTCCTTCAGAAATACGTAACGAGTTCTGATTGTGCCAGCGGTTCCTGTGTTGTGATTCGACAGCAGCTTAGCGCTCCTTGCCCGGAAAGGTCACGCCTCTTACCATAACGTGGAGATGAACGAGCTCAGTGTTATTGTAAACATGTCTTTAATTTTACCCTATCATTTTGAGCCGGAATCAGACCCGGTGATTGGACTGCGGGATGAAAATAACAGCGTTTTGACGACATGGCGACAAACACACTCTACAAACGCAACTCTTGTGTATTCCTGTGGGTGGAGGTTAGTCAAAAAAACTGTTTTAGTGACGTCATTAAAGAAGGAAGTAGAGGGATGTAGTCCAAACTGGCCGTTCGATGTAGGCGACTTCTGTTAAATAAAATATCTCGCTTGGCATTGAACTTTGAGCTTTTAAATTTTAACAGATTTTATTTATACTCTAACAACAACATTACACACTAACTAAAGTTTGAAACATGGGATCACGAAGAACGGGACCTTTAAATTTAGCAAACACAGGGTCTTGATTGCCTTTGTCTAAAAGGTTTTGTTTAAATATATATAACTGGCTGAAATATCATCTCCAGCTTTATTTGTTTAGTAAGGATTTCTAGTAAAATTAGTAAAACCTGAAGGCTTCATAGCTAGTTTATCTTCCTGCAGCTTGTTAAGTTCAAACCTAGCCTAGTTATAACAAATTATTAGTTGTGTTTTACATTTAATGCTGACTTTATGTTATGTTGCTAAGTAAGTTACGTTGCTATGGACACAGTTCCAACTGCACATCAGACTATTCTATTTAGCAGAAGCAACACAAGCATTTCTTAATCAGTAAAGTCATTTTGGATCAATATTTTGTGTCAAATGATTTGTCTTACTGTCTGTTAGTAAGTAGCTGTGTAATAAGTGGAATAATATGCAGCTATTATTGTGAAAAACAAAAACAAAAAACTGACAGGCTGACTAACGACACCGTATAATGCAGTATAAAGCTGTAATAATGCCACAACACAGTAACCCAGTAGAGACCTAATTTACTGATATGATATTTCAACATCGAACTAGAAAACAAACAAGACAACATAACTATGCACAGATATTAAAAATTAACATCTAGACAACACAAAGCAAAACATACAGAATAGAAAAGGGAAAATAAAATAAAAATAACAGAGTAAGGATCACAAATCGAAAACAATCATACATTAATAATATTTATTCTTTTGTAACTTGCAGGTGTTTCGTTGGGGCTCATAGTCCTGCACAGTGGCCTGACTGCAACCGAGTGGTGGAGGCCATCTTCACAAGGCTCTGTGCTCTCTACCCAAATGCGGTGCGCTGTGATGGAGTGAGGGTGTCCCGCTTCACAATGGTAACACGTGTTTACAAGCACATTCGAGAGTGCATCCTCACCAATGCTAAGGTGATGAGCGAGACCACCATCCAGCTCCCTGAAGTGAACGCTGCAACAGTCACACAGTGGTGAGTAAATTAGCATTGTAACTGCTAAGCCTAAACCTAAAGCATCTGAGGGCTACACAGAGGGTTCAAGTAACTGACGCAGTTGACTTAATGTTAGTGACTGCTTTGACGGGTCTAGAAACAAATCAATTCAACAATTCAGCAATATGAAAGATAAGATTTATTGCTCAGGACATGGTCTTCAACAGACTACAAGATTCCATAATCCATAATAGAATGGTTATCTCAATTAAGTAGCCATTTTACAAAAGCAGTAATACATGAGACGAGGGTGTGATCAATTGCTATGTGATCTCAGCTGTGTCATGCTTCTGCATCATAGTCGTGATCAAATAGTAGTTGATCACACCATCTTTTGTATTATTGCTTAAATGTTTATTAATATTGGTTGTTTTATGTTTTCCCAGGTTCAGCAGGCGTTGCAAGTCTCAGGAACAGGAGATTTTAAAGCAGGGTATCCAAGCTCCAGACGCACCCATGGCAGGACCTGAGGAGCTTCCTGCGGCTATACAGAAAGGACCCACTCTCTATTCAGGCAATCTGGCTGAGCCTCACCTTTTTATCCTGCCACCAAACACTGCTGGGGAGGCAAAACTCAAGGGGAGGTCGCAACCTCAGGCCATCTCCAAGGCTCCACCATCACATCAAGGACTTCCTGTCATAGCACGTCCTATTGCACCAGCACTACCGTTCTCTCTCCCTTTCATTTTACCATCTGTGCAGCTTCCTACAGTGATAGACGCAAGTGCGCCATCCTCTACAGTGCCTGGTACCTCACAGGTGATGTTCTTCAACCTCCCATTACCTTCAGCTATGCCACCATCAGCTCAGACACAGACATCCAGTCAAGCTGTTCCTTACTCCACTCAGCAATACAGAAAGAGAAAACAGGAGAGGGAGCTCACTGGAACTGTCACAAGAAAATATGTGAGGAAGACAGATGTCATTCTTTGTAAAAAGTGTAAAAAAGAAAGACGGCCACCATCACATCTTCAGTACTTTGGTAACTGGTACTGCAAAGAGTCTGAGACTCAATCATACGGTGAATGGAGGGCTGTGCTGGAGGAACGAGGTTATAGGAAAAAAAAGCCAGGAAATGACAACCCTCCAGCTTCATAAAATTGCTCTTTCAGCACGTTTTTTTTTGTTGTTGTTGTTTATTTATTTGGTTAATGTTTGCATTATAGAGCAATTTACAAGTCTCCAACAATGACTAAAAAGTATAATAGGTTTCAAAAAAAAAAAATCTCTAAAAAAAAAATTTCAGGTATAAATGTGATATAATATAATATAATATAATATAATATAATATAATATAATATATATGTTTATTAGTGCTGTTCAACGATAACCGTGGTTACCGTGTACAAAATAAGAGTCTGTGTTTACGTAATATATGTGTGTTTGTTTTGTGTATAATTATTATGTATATATAAATATACACACATACATGTATATATTTAAGAAAAATATCTTATATTTCTATACAAATATTTACATTTATATATAATTTAAATATATAAAAATATAAATACTTTTATATATTTATACATACATGCTTATATTTCTTAAATATATACATGTATGTTTGTGTGTGTATTTATATATACATAATAATTATACACAAAACAAACACACATATATTACGTAAACACAGACTCTTATTTTGTACATGATAACCACGGTTATCGTTGAACAGCCCTAATGTGTGTAATATATATATATATATATATAAATAATGGTAAGTTTACCTTGTTATTCATGTGTGAGTTTTTTATTTTTATTTTCTCAGGCTGTTATGTCAAAATTGCACTGCAGATGTTTGTTTTGGTTTATTATTTATTCTTTTCTCAGGCTGTTATGTCAAAATTGCACTGCAGATGTTTGTTTTGGTTTATTATTTATTCTTTTCTCAGGCTGTTATGTCAAAATTGCACTGCAACTGTTTGTTTTGGTTTATTATTTATTCTTTTCTCAGGCTATGTCAAGTCAAAATTGCACTACAACTGTTTGTTTTGGTTTATTATTTACTCTTTTCTCAGGCTGTTATGTCAAAATTGCACTGCAGATGTTTGTTTTGGTTTATTATTTATTCTTTTCTCAGGCTATGTCAAAATTGCACTGCAGATGTTTGTTTTGGTTTATTTATTCTTTTCTCAGGCTGTTATGTCAAAATTGCACTGCTATTCAAAAAAAATTTTATTGACTAAAAATCTATGCAAATTAAAAAGGTTGTTAATCTTTGCCCTCACATTATTGTTTCTGTGCCTATTTGTATTCTCAAAATATTTGTAGCTGTGGACACAATATGTTTTTTTTTTTTTTTTTTTAAAACATACAAACATAACCGTAAAACAATAAAAACAGGGACAGTAAGAATAAGGCAGAAAATATCATTTATAGTTTCTATACTGTAAAAAAATAAAATAAAAAAGGTATCAATTTGCATATATTCATATATTCTGTTATGAAAACGCACCAAGAAGATGGCTATTGTTATTGCCGTGTGTTTATTGTCTTCACGTTTATTATAAGTCAAAACATTTCGGCTTTTTTTATCCAGTGACAGCTGGATGCCTTTGTCCATATAAGGTATTTCCTGGAGCGTCACAAATTAGTACTTTTACGAGTCCGTTTTGGTCCGCTTTGGGCTTTTCTGCGAGAGAGCGCCCTCCGCCGTCCGGTATGAACGAAACATACACAACGTGAGAGCGTTTACATTGGAGAGTGCCCAAATTAAAGTGCGGGGGGCCGAATTTACGTCTGATTAGAGTACGGGGGGCCGAATTTACGTCTGATTAGAGTACGGGGGGCAATGACGATGAAACACGCGGCGGCGTCAAAGGGACACGTTCCGCGAATAATGCAATGTAAGTCGCTTTGGATAAAAGCGTCTGCCAAATGCGTAAATGTAAATGAACTAAAATATTTACCTGAAATTCCACTGAGATTAATACAGTTAATATTTCAATAATTCAACAACACTTTCATGTTCACTGTTCTCTGATGTTGGTTAAATGTGACGTGCATGTAAACAAATTAAATATGTCATCTTTTTTTAGTGTTTTATTTGGATTGTTTTTACAGTTGTATGCTTTTCATCAACTCTAACAAAGCAATATTAAGTGAATGGAGTGAATGGAGGGGGGCGTAATAGGCGACAACATATGCTGAACAAACAAACAAAAACAAACCATTCATTATTTTTAACCATGTCAAAGAATTATTTCACCTGTCGCCGATTACGTTCCCCTCCAATACATTTCATATAGTAATATGACTCGTTGCGCTCTGTCTTGCTGCCTGTATCCACCCTTGTGTCCTTAAACATTCGTTTTTTGGGGTCGACAGTTTATAAAAACTTATTTCTGGGTTTTTTTTTTTTTTTTTTTTAGCTTGTTAGCTGTACTCCTTGTCACACAGCAGTTTTTAGGCAATATTAGGCTACACAACACCGGGGCTAAGCACATGGTGGCCTGCAAATCCCTGCCTAGCGCCGCCACTGATTTTACTCTTAATTTTATTACTGTTTCTTGTTGTAGTATTGTTTATGTGCACTGGAAGCTTCAGTACCAAGAAAAATACCTTGCGTGTGAAAGCACACTTGGCAATAAAGCTCTATATAGCTCTTTATGGTTATGATAATTGCTCTCATTGTGTCATGGCGACATCATGTGGTCAACATGTGAACGTGACGTGTGATTTACTGGAACTGACTGAAGTGGGACATTTAATTTATATTCCCAGGTCCAACCTCGTCTGGAACGCAGCATTAGTTGAGACTTGCAAAACAATGACTTGCTTCCACAACTGAGGCTACATGGGAGTATTTTGATCTAGTTGGAGAAATGTGTTTTAAAAACGAAATGATGCACTGTAGATAAGAGAAATGACCACTCCACCTTGTCAAACTTTTTTCTGCATCTTAGATGTTATTAAAAAAGGTGGTTTGTTTTCAGGCATGGAGTTTTATTATAAAAAGTTATTACATTTATCAACCTTCTTGTATTTGTTGAAGGATGTTCACACTTAAGAGTGATATAAGCGGTAGCCTATTTATATGATATATCTGGAAATTAAGTTGCTAACAAGCAAAGAAAAAAAAGCGCTATAGACAAGTGATTAGATAGTTAGCAGATTATCATCACTCAATGGCTGGCTGTCTAAGTGGTGTTTGCAGAATAATATAGGTTTCATAGACAAATGGAAAAGTTTTTGGGGTAGACCTGACCTGTTGAAAAGAGATGGTATTCATCCCTCCTGGGATAGTGCTGCTCTTCTCTCTAATATGGCACATAGTCTTAGAGCTAAAACATGACAAACTGGGGTTCAGGTCAGGAAGCAGACAGACTGGCTAAACCGACCGTCTGCTAGCCGTCTCACGTCACAGAAGTCAGAAAATTCCCAACACATAGAAACTCTTTCACCTAGATATTATCACATAGAGACTGTGTCTGTACCCCAAATTAGTAAATACAAAAAAACTATCAAACACATTTAAAGGTAAAAATTTAATTGATGTTCAACAAATAAAAAACAGAGATAATACTGATAAACAAATAAAGCTTGGGTTGCTGAATATTAGATCCCTTCCTTCAAAAGCACTTATTGTAAATGATATTATCACAGACAATAATCTAGATTTGCTTTGTTTGACAGAAACCTGGCCAAAACCAGATGATTACATTACTTTAAATGAGTCTAGCCCTCAAGGTTACGATTATCGACACAATACTAATCAGAAAGGCAAAGGGGGAGGTGTTGCTGTAATTTATAGTAATATCTTCAGTATTACTCAAAAGTTGTTCAAATATAATTCCTTCGAAGTGATGGTGCTTTATGTAACGTTATGTAAGCTGACATTTGTGCTGGCTACTGTATACAGGCCACCAGGGCACCATACAGACTTTATCAAAGAATTTGCTGATTTTCTATTGGAGTTTGTACTGGCTGCAGACAAAGTCCTTGTTGTTGGTGATTTTAATATCCATGATATGATAAAGCATTGGGATTGGCATTTATAGACATTCTAAACTCTATGGAGTTAGACAATACGTGTCAGGACTCACTCATTGTCGTAATCATACTTTAGATTATTGTCACATGGAATCGATATTGATGCCGTTGAAATTCTGCAGCAGAGTGATGACATCTCAGATCATTATTTAGTCTTGTGTATACTACATTTAGCCAAGGCTGCAAAACCACCACCCATAAATATGGTAGAACCATCATTTCTACCATTAAAGATTGCTTTAAAAATAATCTTCCAAATCCGTTTCATTGCCTTAGCATACCAGACAGTTTAGAAGACCTAGATGTTGCAACAGAAACTACTGACTCTGTCTTTTCCAGCACATTACCTCCTCTGCGCTTAAAGAAGATTAAGGAAACTAATCCATCGCCATAGTACAACAAGCACACTCGGGCTCTTAAGAGAGCTGCCAGAAAAATGGAGCGCAGCTGGAAGAAAACAAAACTAAAAGTTTTTCGCATTTCGTGGAGAGAGAGAATGATTACAGAAAGGCCTTAAAAATGCTAGATCTACTTATTCTTCAAATCTCTTAAGAAGAATAACAAACACAACCTTTGGTATTTATTTGATACAGTGGCTAAATTAACGAGAAATAGAGCTTCAAATTCCGATGTTTCCAAACAGCACAGCAGTAACTTTATGAACGTCTTTACTTGCAAGATTGACAATATTAGAGAGAAAATTATAACCATGCAACCATCTACTACTATCAGGATCACCATCTGTTCCTGTTACAATCCTGTCAGTTCCCGGACTACATTTCCCATCATCCCCCCTGTCAATCACATGCACTCACTCCACCAATCACCTGTTGCCACATACAGCCATGCACACTCCACACTAATCACCACACCCAGCTGATACGCATTACCTGGACTATAAAGGACTCATACACACACCACCTCACCGCGAAGTCTTGATTACCCTGGTATCATTTCTGAGCGTTTATATTCCTGTCTGTCTGTCTGTCTGTCTGTCTGTCTGTCTGTCTGTCTGTCTGTCTGCCTGCCTGCCTGCCTGCCTGCCTGCCTGCCTGCCTGCCTGCCTGCCTGCCTGCCTGCCTGCCTGCCTGCCTGCCTGCCTGCCTGCCTGCCTGTCTGCCTGCCTGTCTGCCTGTCTGCCTGTCTGTTCCCTGTTCCCTGTTACTGTCTGTTCCCTGTTACCCGAGGGTCGCTCACGGAATTTCTGGACTTTGCCCTGTTCACTGTCGGTTCACTTTTTACCGTGGGTATTGCAGAGGAATGCGACACCACGGTGAATCACGTCATGGCGGCCGCTAAAGAGAACACTCACAAAATGGCGGCTACCACAACAACATCACATCACGTCTCCGCTGATCACCCAGAGCAATGTCCCGTCTCCGCTGATCGCCCAGAGCCACGTCACGTCTCCGCTGATCGCCCAGAGCCACGTCACGTCTCCGCTGATCGCCCAGAGCCACGTCACGCCTTCGCTGATCGCCCAGAGCATCGTCCCGTCTCCGCTGATCGCCCAGAGCCACGTCACGCCTTCGCTGATCGCCCAGAGCATTGTCCCGTCTCCGCTGATCGCCCAGAGCCACGTCACGTCTCCGCTGATCGCCCAGAGCAACGTCACGTCTCTGGATCAGTCAGAAAGCAGCTAGGATTGCGTTCCAGTGTGGCTGATCCACCGCTGATTTCAGCGCGAGCGGCTGGTATTCCCAAGCATCAGCCGGCCGTTTCGCACTCAAGCCAGTCGGCCACTTCGCTCTCAAGTCCGGTGGCCGCTTCGCTCTCAAGTCCGGTGGCTGCTTCGCACTCAAGTCAACCGGCCGCTTCGCACTCAAGCCCGGCGGCCGCTTCGCTCTCAACTTCGTCTGTTTCAACGCTCTCAACTTCGTCTGTTTCAACGCTCTCAACTTCGTCTGTTTCAACGCTCTCAAGTTCGTCTGTTTCAGCGCTCTCAAATTCTTCGGTTGCAACGCACTCAAAGTCGCCGATGGTAACGCACTCAAATTCACCGGTTGCAACGCACTCAAGCGCCCTGGACGCGATGGACAAGATGGTTGCTTTGCCAGTGCCTACGGGCAAGATGGCCGCCCCTTCGGTGCTCACGGAGGTAGGGGGCGTTCCAACCATTGAGTCCGCTCCAGAACCCGCTTCAGTCAGTGAGTCTGCTCCAGAACCCGCTTCAGCCAGTCGGTGAATCATCGCCTCACTCTCGGAGGAGGAGGAGGAGGAGGAAGAAAGCGTCCTCCTCTCCTCAAGACGCAGACGCCCTTTCAAGAGGCCGCTGTGGGCCTGGGGACCATTCCAGAGGTCTCTCCTGCTCCGCCCAAGCATCTTGCCCTGCCGGCGCCACCTGTGCTCCTCGCCCTGCCGGCGCCACCTGAGCTCCTCGCCCTCCCGGCGCCACCTGAGCTCCTCGCCCTGCCCGGCGCCACCTGAGCTCCTCGCCCTGCCGGCGCCACCTGAGCTCCTCGCCCTGCCGGCGCCACTTGTATTCCTCGCCCTGCCAGCGCCGCCCAATCGCTTTGCTCTGCCAGCACCACCCAAGCACCCAAGGTGGGAACCCTGCACGGCCGCGGTCATCAGCGGCCTCCGAACTGCCTGTGGCTCCTGACCAGCCGTGGCTGCCCAAGCCCACCTGACCTGCCGTGGTGCCCAAGCCTGCCCGAACTACCTGACCTGCCGTGGTTGCCCGAACTACCTGACCTGCCGTGGTTGCCCGAACCACCTGACCTGCTGTGGCTGCCTGAGCCACCTGACCTGCTGTGGCTGCCTGAGCCACCTGACCCGCCGTGGTCGCCAGAGACTCTTGACCTGCCGTGGCTGCCCATAGCACCTGACCCGCCATGGCCACCTGTGGCACCTGACCCGCCGTGGCTGCCCGAGGCACCTGACCCTCCGTGGCTGCCCAGGCTACCTGACCCACCATGGCTATCTTGGAACTTGCATTGGAGACCCTGCTCCCGTCCAGACTCCAATGCACCCACCTCCCCTCCCTATTCGTGCCATTTACGGCGCGAGGACGCGCATTCCGGGAGGGGGACATTCTGTCAGGATCACCATCTGTTCCTGTTACAATCCTGTCAGTTCCCGGCCTACATTTCCCATCATCCCCCCTGTCAATCACATGCACTCACTCCACCAATCACCTGTTGCCACATACAGCCATGCACACTCCACACTAATCACCACACCCAGCTGATACGCATTACCTGGACTATAAAGGACTCATACACACACCACCTCACCGCAAAGTCTTGATTACCCTGGTATCATTTCTGAGCGTTTATATTCCTGTCTGCCTGTCTGTTGCCGTTACTGTCTGTTCCGTTACTGACCCATTGCTGCCTGTCCTGACCCTTGCCTTGTCTGCCGTTCTGTGAATGGTATCTGCCTGCCTCGATCTACTGCCTGTACCCTCACTACGATTCTGCCTGTCCCTTGCTGTTCCTGTTTGTTCCCGTTTGACCCTGCCTGTACGACCACGCTCAGTGTTAATAAAACGCTGCATTTGGATCCCCTGCCTGAGTCTCCCTTCGTAACAACTACAGTATTGCATCAGACAGTGCACTGTAGTTCGTTGCTATAAGCGAGCGAGGAAGAATTCTCTAAACTTATTAAATCATCAAAATCAACAACATGCATGTTAGACCCTATGCTGACTAAGCTATTGAGAGGTCATAGATCCTCTTCCTAATATCAATTCATCTTTATCACTAGGATACGTACCGAAAACTTTTAAGCTGGCTTATTATTAAACCTCTTATTAAAGAACCACAACTTGATCCTAGAGAATTAGTCAATTACAGGCCGATCTTGAATCTACCTTTTCTGTCAAAAATACTAGAAAAAGCAGTTTCATCACAACTATGTTCCTTTTTAGAAAGAAATGGTATCTGTGAGGATTTCCAGTCAGGATTTAGACCATACCATAGTACTGAGACTGCTCTCATTAGAGTTACAAATGATTTGCTCTTCTCATCAGATCGTGGTTGTATCTCTCTATTAATGTTACTTGATCTCACTCCACGTCCTGAGTTTCTGACCTGATGAGGAAAGAGACTACAAGACGGTTAAGGTGAAGCTTTCGTGAGCAAAACCTTTTACATTGCTTCCAGCTGCACTCTAGCTGCAAGAAGGGCTCCAGAATTGAGGGACTTCATCTGACCCTTACGGCTCCTACAGCAGCGCAGCCCAGTCCGCAAAGGATCTCTGCATCGGCAGCCTGTACCACACGGATCCTCAGCGACGCAGCCAGCCTGCAAAGGAACCTGTGAAGATTCATCTGACCCAGCTGCCCAGTCCATACTAAAGGACCTCTTGGTGTAACCGAAGTTCAGCATCCTCCAGCCCAGCGTGGCACAACTACTGGATCGCAACTCTGCGCCCTCCCACTGCACGCAACCTGCATCATCAGTGGAAGACGTCTCTGATACTGGATTGATCACCCAGCTGTGTGGAATGTAAATATAAACTTACCAAACCTCTTTTCTAGAGACCATGGCATTAGTTTACACACGCAGCACACGCCTTTCTAACCTGTTAAGATAACAGTTACTTGAGGTCAGCTAGTTACAAATAATAGGGATATTATTTGTTGAATGATAAATAAGCAATTATTTATCACCATTTTACCAGGGCCATTAGGTGGCTTCCATAAGCATTCCCATACAATTCTCTTCCATTCTACATTCAGTTCAACAGCATTGCATTTATCCATTCTGTGTTCACTTCATTTATTTGTTTCTTTGATTTAATTCAGTATTCTCCTTTGATTATTATTTTACTATCTTTAATCTTTTAGAAGTGCATATTCATTATTTCATTAATAATCGTTGTGGTATTTACTCTTGCATGTCTACTGTTAATAAATTTCATTGATTTTATTATAACTGTGTCTTCCTTGTGTTGATGATCAAAGACTCTGGCCATGACATCTAACTTTTTGATTTCTTGTTGTTGAAGAACGAAAACTCAACAGTTCTGTTGAAATGAATACAACATCACAGGCCTTTGCAATCGACCCTCTTGTCCTCTTGCCACCAGTCAGTATGCTACTGTAAGAGAGGAGAAAGGTAGACTAATCATATACTTCACAAAAGCAGTTTTTTAAACTCTGAGTACTTCAACATCAGCAAAATGTGAATATAATTCTGAATATTTATTTATTAATCATTACAACTGTTCTGTTTCATTAGGCCAGTGTTATCTTTACATGAAAGTTATTGAGAGAGCAGCATTCCCTGCTCGCATGGTGCACAGATTGTATTAGGGAAAATTGCCAGGGAGGAAATAGAAAATATTTTACTATTAGCCTACTGTCTTACTGGTATTACTGGGTCACACAGGGTTGAAATCAATGGGAACTTCATGGGAACTTTATGGGTTTACATGAAAATGGGTTATGTGATGTGTGTGAGTGTGATGATATGATGGCATATCATGTACTTTTTGTGAGTAAGTGTATTGTAGTTTGTTATTTTTATTTTTATTTCATTTCATTTTATTTTGACTAACATGCGCTCTGATTGGGACGGAAACATCCATACAGATTTTAAACTCCAGGCACCCACGCAAGAAATACGGTTTGCTCTCCAGTACAGTAGATGGCGGCAATGCTAAAGAGTGGCTCGCCATTAAACAAGAAGAAGAATATTTACACACTCGCGAGGTGTTTTTCGGTAGCTCATAATGTGACATGGCTGCCGCCTGTAACTTCCATGTGGTGTTTATTTGATCACAGTTGATTGGGCCATTATTAACTTTTTATCGTTAATTTCATTGTATCAAATTAGCGCGGGTAATGCGTAATTTCATTGTATAAAATTATCGTAAATGATAAAGTGAAGACCATCCAAACAAGCAGCCAAAATGCAACACGACGACGTAAGTAAAGCGTTACAAGAAAAGCTAATGAAAATATAACGTATAATCTATATATATTATAATAATGTATACTATTGACATATACTTTTTTTTATTGACAAACAGCACGGGTGAATTGAATGATAACATTTGAATTAAATGTTAACATTTGAATGAACCAGTAATAATTGAGAAAAAAACTTAGAAAAATATTTCAACATATTTCATAGATTGTGATGTTTCTGTTTTAGATAAAGAAATGTCCCATGTACATAAATTAGTTTATTTTATGTTGTTGAACATAATCTTTGATTTTGAATCGCCTGTCTTTTAAAGGTTATATGGGACCTTATCGGCAATAAGAGTTTTTGTTCCTACAAAGTAAAGTAAGTATATGTGATTGCTCCTACTAATTGTTTTCTTATTTTCATATCCATTCCCCAAATTATGAAAGAACATGACATCTAACTTTTTGATTTCTTGTTGTTGAAGAACGAAAACTCAACAGTTCTGTCGAAATGAATACAACATCACAGGCCTTTGCAATCGACCCTCTTGTCCTCTTGCCAACAGTCAGTATGCTACTGTAAGAGAGGAGAAAGGTAGACTAATCATATACTTCACAAAAGCAGTTTTTTCAACTCTGAGTACTTCAACGTCAGCAAAATGTGGATATAATTCTGAATATTTATTTATTAATCATTACAACTGTTCTGTCTCATTAGGCCAGTGTTATCTTTACATGAAAGTTATTGAGAGAGCAGCATTCCCTGCCCGCATGTGGGAGAAGGTATGAGAATCAAAACGAGAAGCATGATCATTTGATGATATTCATATTGAAATGTACATTATGTCCGTGCTATTCTTTAACTCTTTCTCAGGTGAAACTTGATAGAAATTATGCCAAGGCTTTGGAACAGATTGATGAGAACCTTATCTATTGGCCGCGGTACATCCGACACAAGTGCAAACAGCGCTTGACGAAGATCACGCAGTATCTAATTCGAATCCGCAAACTCACACTGAAACGACAGTGAGTACCTTTTTCAACTGCTGTATTCTGTGCAGTGCTGTGAGGGTTGTGCTAGATAGTCCCATGTCATTCATTGATCTCTCTTTTCACATCAAACAAGTAGTTATTTATTTGTGTCACATATATATATATATATATATATATATATATATATATATATATATATATATATATATATATATATATAACTACTACTGGGACACAAAGAACGGACATTAACTATTATTTTGAGCTGAATTATTTATATATATATATATATATATTAGTGCAGTCCAAAAGTTTGGAACCACTAAGATTTTTAATGTTTTTAAAAGAAGTTTCGTCTGCTCACCAAGGCTACATTTATTTAATTAAAAATACAGTAAAAAACAGTAATATTGTGAAATATTATTACAATTTAAAATAACTGTTTTCTATTTGAATATATTTCACAAAGTAATTTATTCCTGTGATGGCAAAGCTGAATTTTCAGCATCATTACTCCAGTCTTCAGTGTCACATGATCCTTCAGAAATGTTACAAAAGATTAGATTTAAGATAAACACTGTTCTTTTGAACTTTCTATTCATCAAATAATCCTGAAAAAAAAAGTATTGTACACAAATATTTTGTACAATTGTACACATTAAATGTTTCTTGAGCAGCAAATCAGCAAATTCAGCTTTGCCATCACAGGAATAAATTACTTTGTGAAATATATTCAAATAGAAAACAGTTATTTTAAATTGTAATAATATTTCACAATATTACTGTTTTTTTTACTGTATTTTTAATTTAATAAATGTAGCCTTGGTGAGCAGACGAAACTTCTTTTAAAAACATTAAAAATCTTAGTGGTTCCAAACTTTTGGACTGTACTATATATAATATAATGTAATATAATATAATATAATATATATATATATATAATATAATAGTGTGTGTGTGTGTGTGTGTGTGTGTGTGTGTGTGTGTGTGTGTGTATATGTGTATATATGTGTGTGTGTGTGTGTGTGTGTGTGTGTATATATATATATATATATATATATATATATATATATATATATATATATATATATATATATATATATATATATATATATATATATATATATACACACACACTGCGTTCCAAATTATTATGCAATTGACATATCAGTAAGATTTCAGTACAATAAACATTCAGATTTTAGTTTTTCTAAGAAAATGTTTGTTTGTTTTATTTATCCATGTCTTTTTAGATAACTGGTATCAATCTCAGACAAAATAATTTGCCAGATCTATGGAAACCCTACTTAGAGGTTGTTCCACATTATTAAGCAAGTCACAGTTCTCATCCAATATGGGGAGGAAGAAAGATCTTTCTGAAGATGAAAAGCATGAAATGGTGCAATGTTGTGCAAAAGGCATGAAAACAACTAATATTGTGTGAAACTGAATGGAGATTATCAAATTATCATAAGATCTGTGAGTGATTTAGAGCACAGCAGAACTTGGTCAGATAAAGGCTTATTAATGAAAGTTCCTATCAAAAAAATTAATTGTATTAAAAGGGCAGCTATAAAAAAAGCCAGTGTTGAGCAGCAAACAGGTATTTGAAGCTGCTGGTGCCTCTGGAGTCTTCAGAGCCTCACCATGCAGGCTGGCAGTTGTGCGTAAAGATGCATTTTAGACCCCACTAACCAAACCTATCAAAGAGAAACATTTACAGTGGGTTTAGAAATACATTTTCAAACAGTTTTATTGCTGTGGTGTTTTTTTGCAGCATGGGATAGTGCATAGTGCATTGTACAAATAGTGCATTGTACTATGCACTATCCTCCTTTTTATACCATAGCTGAAAATGGCCAGTTATGAGCTCCACATATCTTGCAAAAGTAATTTTAATACCCTCCATCTCACTTCCCAGTATTCCAGCCCAAATCATCACCCACCAGCTCCTTGCTAACGTCGCAGTCTTGTTGGAACGTGGTGGCCATTCACCAACCATCCAGAAGTCCATTCATTTAGACCGTCCATTGTAGTACGGCATTAGTCAAGGAATAAAACTATTTAAAAATGAGTCTTCATGTATTTCTAAACCCACTGTAAATGTTTCTCTTTGTGAGCTTTGGTTAATGGTGTCTAAAATGCATCTTTACGCACAACTGCCAGCCTGCATGGAGAGCTTCTTGAGACTCCAGAGGCACCAGCAGCTTCAAATACCTGTTTGCTGCTCAACACTGGCTTTTTTTTATAGCTTAATACAATTAATTTTTTTGACAGGAACTTTCATTAATAAGCCTTTATCTGACCGAGTTCTGCTGTGCTCTAAATCACTCACAAATCTTATGATAATTTGATAATCTCCATTCAGTTTCACACAATATTAGTTGTTTTCATGCCTTTTGCACAACATTGGACCATTTCATGCTTTTCATCTTCAGAAAGATCTTTCTTCCTCCACATATTGCATAAGAACTGTGACTTGCTTAATAATGTGGAACAACCTCTAAGTAGGGTTTCCATAGACCTGGCAAATCATTTTGTCTGAGATTGATACCAGTTATCTAAAAAGACATGGATAAATAAACAAACAAACATTTTCTTAGAAAAACTTAAATCTGAATGTTTATTGTACTGAAATCTTACTGATTTGTCTCTTGCATAATAATTTGGAACGCTATGTATGTATGTATGTATATATCTCACAGACAGACACACACACAGACACAGGCATATATATGTATATATTATGAAATGTTGTGGAAATATTATTAGAATTTTCAGCAGCCATTACTCTAGTCACTGTCACATGATAATTCAAAAGTAATTATAATATGCAGATTTGGTGTTCAAGAAACATTTTGTTATCAATGTTGAACATGGTTGTGCTGCTTAGTATTTTTGTGAAAACCATTTTCAAGGTTCTTTGAAAATAAAGTAAAAAAAAAATCATTTATTTGAAATCTTTTGTACCATTTGTAAATGTCTTTACTGTCACTTTTGATCAATATTCAATTCTTTAAAAATAAAATAAAATAAAAGGTGAACAGTTGTGTTATTTCAGTGCCTGGCTGACTATAATGATTTCTTAAATGGTGCCTTTTTTGTATCCAGGAGAAAACTGGTTCCACTTAGTCGAAAAGTAGAGAGACGAGAAAAGAGGAGGGAGGTGAGTGATTTACTGATGATATATGCGATCCTGAATATAACCCCACCTCCTGTATTTTTATTTTGTTCATTGAGTATTTATACAGACTTAGCTTAGTTCTCACTCTTATTTTAAATAACTCTTTGGATCAGATGTGGAGTTGAATTTGTGTGGTATTTACTCACTTTTCTTCTCATCAACAGGAAAAAGCCCTTATTGCTGCTCAGCTGGAAAATGCTATAGAAAAAGAACTGCTAGACCGTCTAAAACAAGGAACAGTACGTGCATCTTTGGCACATGCGTTTCCTGCTTTTGTACCAGATCAGTGATTGCATTTAAAGTTTCCTTTTTCATTTGTTTAGTATGGAGACATATACAACTTCCCCATCCATGCCTTTGATAAAGCTATGGAAAAACAGGATGAGGAGACTGAATCAGAATCAGAGGAAGAGGAAGATGAAGAGGTACTAATTTTTTTTCCTGTCAGTGTAGTGTTTTTATTACTATGTCTATTACAGCACAGCGTAAACTACTTTTCAAAAGTTTGGGAATGGTAAGATTTTAAAAATGTTTGACTTTCCAAAAAAAAAAAAAAAAAGTTGCCTAGTCACCAAGACAGCATCAAAATATTATAATTTAAGATTACTTTTTTATTATTATTTTATATTTAAATATGTAATTTATTCCTGTGTTGGCAAAGCTGATTTCTCTCCCCTCCCCCCCACCCCCCAGGTGTCTGGGTCGAGAGAATTTATTGCTGAGGATGAGTTTGAAGAGAGTGATCTCAGTGATTTTGAGGTAATTTAGGTGTTGTAAAATGTTACATTAAAAAAACCCCACATGATTTAATATCTGAGAGTGGTATTTAAATCCTGATTTTATTTTACAGGATATGAACAACCTGAAGGGAAGCAGTGATGAAGAAGAGGATGACGAAGAGGAATCCAGTGAGGAAGAATCGGAAGAAGAGTTGGAGGAAAAGATCAAGGCCAAAACGAAAGGAAAAGCTCCACTCAAAGGCCCAATCAGGAAAAAGCGTGCCTATGTAGAGATAGAATACGAAGAAGAGACGGAACCAGCTCAGAAAAGCAAGGCCACATAGAGACTTAACTGATGATCACACCAACCGTAGTAACTCTCCAAAAATTTTAATGTGGTGGAATTGTTCGTACATTGACCCGTTTCATCTGTGCTTATGCTGTTGCAAAGCATCACATCCATTGTATGTTTGGGTCAACTTTGACCCATATTCATAGTTATAAACTTTATTTGAAATGGCATATATGCAGGCTATATATTTTAGTGCCTGTTCGTTTTTTCTTGCTGGAGTTCTGAGGAAAAACATTTCTACGTTTATATTAGTGCTTTTGTTTGTTTGAATGCATGTTTTAGTTACATCTCATACACCCACCAGCAATTAAACTGCAGACCATTAGAAAACATTACTACTGTCAGACTGCCAATAGTAAAAATGCTGTTAATTTGAAAGAATTTACTGCAAAGAGAAAAATTAGGGGGAAAGTCCCAACCAAGATGTTCTCAATGTCCAAAGAGATAAAGATTTGTTAACTTTAAAACCATGAAATTAATATTAATTTGGTGAGTATTATCAGGTTGTAATTTTGATGTTGCCTAGAATCCATCCAGCTGCAAGAGACTTGAGACTTTACCAGCAATGGAGAAAATAATGACTAAAATGCATGTTTGAGCTGTTTTAACTGAAAGCAACTTGCACTGACATCTTAAAATGTCACTGTCATTGTTTTGTCTCAAGATAAACACCAGCAATGTTTTTTTTTCTTTTCTAAGGAACATTTATAAAAGCTACCTAGTACCTAAATGTCCTAACTGAACTAAGGCCAATCCATCTAAGCCCTGTCTGTGAACACTCAGATTTTAGTTTTTCAAAGAAAGTGTTTTATTTCTCACATCTTTTTATACCGATTTCAATCTGACAGGTTTGTTAAATAGTTTGCCAGGTCTTTTTAGGTAAATGTAAACCCTACTTAAAGAGGTTCTACATTAAGCAAGTCAAATTTCTCATGCAATATGGGGAGGAAAAAAAATCTTTCTGAAGATAAAATGCATGAAAAGGTGCAATGTCTTGCAAAAGGCGTGAAAACTGATTTTAAATTCAAATTAATTTATCAAAATATTTTATGTGATTTAAAGAACTCGGTCAGAACTTTAAATCCTATTGAACAAGCATTTCACCGGCTGAAGAGGAGACCAAAGGCAGAAACTCCCCAAAACAAGCAACCATTGAAAATGGCTTTATTAAAGGCCTGGAAAAGCATTTCAAAGTGTCAGACCAAGAGTCTGGTGATGTCTATGGTTCACAGACTCGCTCCTGTGATTGCTTGCAAGAGATTTACAATTAAATATTAGCCTATATTTGCTTTAAGTTAAACTGTCCCGATACTTATGTTCTTCTTAGTTTGAAACATTTTGTGTTGAAACAGCCAATAATAAAATGTGACATTCTGTACTTCTGCATCATATTAATCTTTTAATCATATTTACAGATTTCTTAACACCACAGCTAACAGAGCAATTTTATCTTTACTGTCCCAATACTTATGGAGGGCACTGTTTATATACAGTATATAAGCTATATTGTATACATTAGAATGAATACATTATTTACAGTTTACCTGAAGTAATTTAGAACAAAAGTATAACTTGTATTTACAAATGAACAAAAATGTGTAACTATGGACAAAACCTGTATGAAGTATGGTCACTTTAAAAGAGACCTGGCTGTGTATAGCAAGTACAGTTTATTCAAAATGTTTTATTTAAATGTAACTGAGAAAAGACTTGAGGGAAAAAAGTCAGGTTGTATTATCCTTATTTTATTTCACTCTTGCTCTCTGAGATATGTATAAACAGTTCCCTTGGATAGTCCACACAAAGAGTCTATTACAGCTTGAAGTGAACTTGTCACTGAATCAGATTCTACTCAGACTACTTTCCACTTTTCCCATTTATGGAGATGAAGTTGGCTAACAGCTTATTGACAGTGGTGCTGCTGTGACTTTCTGGATACACATCAACACAGGGTCAGGGACACAACTGCTGTCTACCTCTCTCAGAAGAGTCTGTAGAAAAGAGTGTGAAAAATGGCAAGTAGAAAATGGAAAAGTGAATTTAACATAAAAACTGCATGCAATATGTATCAGAGTAACAAGATCTCATAACAGCTTCATAAGTTCTAATTAGTCATTTATTAGTTACTATAAGAAGATTGGGCTTCGCGTCAGTTCCTTAAGTTGAATAGGGAAGACGTAGGACGTAGTGTAAGCTTTTTGAACTGCTAGAATTTTACACTTTCTTTGTAAGTAGAATACAGAAGGCACTGGCAGTCTGGCGAAAACTAGATATTTTACTTCATAATTCATAAATTACATTTACAATACATTTAAAATGAAGAGACAATTTTGTCTTTTTTATTATAATATAACATTTCTATAAAAGACATTTATTGCGGTGTTATGAATATGAATAATAAACTTTTGTGTGTTAAACTGCAAGCATAAGGTTAGGGGGGCAACACATAGAAATAAATTATTAAAATGATTAGGGCCTTAAGATAAACGCTTTAGATAAATACGTTTTTGAGCTGCAAATTGTCCTGTGACATCCTGTGATATGATTCAAGGGAAAAAGCTAAAGGCATGAGAGAAAAAGGTAAAATGACGGTGCTGAAGACACACAGATCCTTTTTCGTACTCCACATAGATCATAAAAGTAAATAAATAATAAAATTTACTTCCCAAAAATTTACTCCCAATTAACTTGCATTTTTTTATTAAACGGTCCTGACCCGGAGCAATATGGTGTATCACAGCAACAGTCCAAAGCGGCCAATGACGTGTCTATTTATGTCTATGCTGTAGCCCTCCAGGAACTGAGTTTGACACCTGTATTCTATAATCACAAGATTTCACAAAAATAAAAATATTCTCACCTGCAGTTTTCCCTTTAAGCAGTGGTTAAGCAGCAGTAAACAGTGGGATGCTTCGGTCATGAGGTGCTCTTTCAGCTGAGTGGGTAAGGAGTCTGATGAGATGTCAACCAGAAACCTCAGAAGACTCTGAGTTAGCAAACCCATTCTCTTCTCCATACTAGAGATACATAAAAAAACCATTGTGTTTAGAGTATTAAGCAAAATACATCTGAAATACAAGAAAGTAGAGTATTATATTATAAGAACTTTCAATTTCATGTAGTCGCACTGAAGCATTGGTGATGTATGGTTACCATGGCCAAGCAATCTGTATTGTCTTTTGTAGTGCATCCAGGATACTCAGTCTGCATTTTTCCTCTGGAGAATCTGACACCTCCAAGTATCCTACAATCACCCTCTCCAGCTTTTTAAGGTGACGAATAATTACAATACCCATCCTTTAAGATAACAACATGAAATAATAAACAGATAACTTGGAACATAAAAGTATCTAAAGATGATCACAATTATGCAAATATAGTAAAGAATATTTTAAATGTGCAACATAGTTTCAAGCACTTTAAGCTTCTGCAAGAACCAATGATGTTTGTTCTTGTGTGTCAAATATGGTTGAGAAGAATGCAATACTAGAAATTTCAAAGTTAAGACATGACCATTGGACAGCAAAATGCTCTTTAGGTCAGCAGGATCAGACAAAAACAAGTGGAGAAGAAAAGACACGTTTAACGCAAAACAATTAAGAATTAAGGTGAAGAATTAAGTGTGAAACCATCAGGAACCCTTTAGTTTCCAGCGACACAATTTTCCAGAACTGCAACCTACCTGGAGTCTCCAGAAGTGCAAAGTGTCAGGTAAAGAATCCTAAAAAATGACCCCCACTTAATAAGAATCACATACAGAAGTGTAGTAAAATACATGAAGACTGATTTTTTTATAGGCTTTATTTGACTGTGATTTTGAAGTGACTTAAGGACCACATCCACATCCATCTCCAATCTTGAAAAGTCTGTCTTGCAGAGACAGACTAAAAATGATCTTCCAAAACTTACTTTTGCATATAAAAAACTTAGTGTTGTATATATTAGGAACCAATTACTGAAATAACCAATATCAAGTAGGCCACCTAATAATTTAGGTCTCACCTCTCAATAAGTAAGGCAAGATTTTTGGCATATACACGACGAAGGTCAAGCTTGTGCTCCATTTCCATGTATGTCAAGATGTGCCGGAGCATATCGTCAAAGCGATTTGGTTTACGTGGTATAACTGCACAGGATGGAGGTTTCTCAAGGACTGACAGCAAATCTATAAGGCAGGGCAGCACAACCTGAAGATAATACACAAAAAGGTGAGATACATAGGCTAATCTAAAAATGAAAACCACAAATCTGCATTCAAGTACACACATGTGAAAGCATCACCTGTATAAGTGTAGCCTCAGATGTGTATAAGTGATTGAATACAGCATGATAGAGCACATGTGCTCTGTTGAACTGCCTCAGATTAGCGGCTGGCTAAGGAAGGAGAAAGCCAAATGAACACGCATCAAATACTTGTACATCAATTAAAAAAATACAACGACAATAAATACAATGTTCTCTAGCGTCGGTCTTATGAATGCTAGGAGCACATTATTAAAGTCACTTAAATTCAGAGACACATTTTGAGGATACATGAACAGCTGCAGAGTGTTCAGTATTTATTGAAGTACAAACATATTTATCATTGACATTGCTCTTATCTGCCATCAGATTATTTCATGGAGCTTACTTTAACGTATTCTAGGATTACCTTCTCCATTCATGTCACATTTTATGATGCCTCATAGTGCTGCTCTGTAGGCAGATTTAGTTTCTGGAAAATTTTTTTGCACACAAAGACAGTTGTGGTGACACAATATTTACAAAAATGACTTACCACATTGAGAACAATGTGATGCAGGCAGTGCACACCCAATACTTTGTTTTCTGTGCAATAATCATCGGATATAAGCAAAGACGGTGGAAACACCTTCTCCAAATACTCAGTTAACCAGGGTCGTCCAACCTGAACCAGCACCCAGGAGAACACATGCTTCACTGCCTGGTTACGCTTCCAGCTCTCCCTGAACAGAATGAAGGATACACTTGAGTGCATTTAATACTACACCATACTATTTATTAAGTGCTCCTGGGTCAATCAATTCTGTTTAGTAATTTAAGAAAGAAAAGCAGACTTTCAGAAATATGCTCCGGTCAAGCTTTTATAAATGTCACTCGATCATTTACACAATGACAAGAAAGTTAACATGACTCACACTCTTTTCTATACTACAGACCAATCTCAAATCACTCTTTTCTGTCAAAAATACTAGAAAAAGTGGTCACAGCCATGTTCCTTCTTGGTAAGAAATGTTATCTGCAAGAAATTCCAGTTGGGATTTAGACCATTTCACAATACTGAGACTTTAAAATCTTGCTGATTAATGTAATGCATTACTGGTTGGCTGCCAGACAAGTACTTGGCACTATGAATGCACCATGCCAGACCAGCTAGGACTGCAACTCAGTTTCATCGTGCTTACAGTCACTGATAAGCCTGTTGTCCACTACTGGCTAAACGACAGCTCTACTTCATGTTTCAACCTGCTGGTCTGACTATTACTCCTCCTTTCCAACAAATGCTGGCTTTATTTATCCTGATCTTCAAGCAGAAGGAGCTGGAGGAAAAATCTTGAATAATATCAATCTACAAATCTGACTTGTGTGATGCAGTACTATATAAATAAAGGTGACTTGACTTTTTGACCAATGAATTTCAATGATTGTTCTACAATGTTTCCAGTCATTTGTGATTACTGGATGTGGATTTAAAAAGTTGTTTTGATTCAGACCAATTTGCTAATGATATTTATGACTGATTTTTTAAAAAGAATTGTTTGTTCAAAGACCAAATACTGTATTTAAAAAAAAGAACGATCACCATCTAGCTGAATATTTCTGAGATCATTAAAAATAATAATATTCATTTAATATTATTAATAAAATATTTCTGAGATAAGAAAACATAAAAACATTTATATGTTCCCATGTTGTTTAATATTTCATTAATTTAAATAATTTCAGGCTTGGAAAACAATTTTAAAATTCCTTGAATTCCTTGAACACAGTTCACCCTGACCCTCATATTTAAGAAAACTAATTCTAAAAAAACTACACTAACCAAACTAAAAATTATTATACACAAAACTATACAGAGTATATTAAGACTTACAATATATTATGTCTTAAATGTACTGCATAGTAGGAACTGATCTAATTTACAAAATATAGGTTCGCAGAGCTTTTGTACTTATGATGTGACTTTATGAAACTTACTTGGTTAATTCTGGCTTCAGTGTGTCAAGAACTGGACCCAGAACTCCTTTCTGGTCGTCATCAAGTTTTCCAGACAGCAGCTCCTGCACTGACCTGCTCCCTGTCAATTCCACAGCTGATGTTAAGAGTTCCCGAGCTCTTTTTCTGGAGGCTGCACTGGTCCAAGGCTGCTCCTGCAAATGTGTAATGGAGAATATACAGTAGGTGGGGGCTAGTGTGCGACCGAGAGACCTGATAGCTGGACTGTTTTGATCCTCCAGTGCTTTCTGAATCTGCAGAGACAACACAAGTAACACAGTACTAACAGCCTGAGCTTTGGCCGGTATGTCCTCGTAATTCTTAGCAGGTAAAGCGCCGCTGTCTGTGTCACATACTGGCAGGGCAGCGTAACGGGTAAATGAGTTCACTAAGCCCAAATACTGGCCTCGTATATCAGTGTTCACTTTAGGAAAGAGCCAAGAAAGAGGAGCGTTTGCGAGCAGCTCTGCTGTGTTTTCCAAGATGCGCGCTAGATTCTCATGCGAGTCCTCCACCTCGAACTGCTCGTGAATGTGGCTCAAAGCAACAAACACAGAGCAGGAGCCCACTGTGTCTCCGATTTTCATCTTCTGAAGAATGTGTGCCACTTCCATTGCATTGTTTTAAATTTAACTGTCCGTGAACGTAGAAAAATATTTAGATTACATGACAAAATAGCGACTCAAAAACCACTGATTTCTATAATAGTCTTACCACATCTAGCGTGTATTTTCTGGAATCATTTAATCATTTTAGTCGTACTTAAAACATTTGGTCAATTTAAAACATCGAAATTATTTATCATAACATAATCTGTAACTACATCACTTCAACCTAAACAGCGGGTTATTTAAGTGCAACCAAAAAGATTTCCTCAGAAACTTGACCCGTACTCTAAAGGTTCCTATGTTGAAACGACATAATCCAAGATAAGTAGCCTAAACAGCTAGGCACTTTGAATAAAAAAAAAAAAATCAAAATATTATTATTATACTAGTGATCACTTGTGACTTTTTCTGTTGCTAACGGTGATGTTTCTGTAAGATTTTACAGATTAAGTCAAATAAACTGCTAATAAATTATCATCCTAAACTATCTTAACAATCTTATACTAAACTATTTCTTATGACACTGTCCTAAGTAACTTATTAAAAAACGACTTGTACATAATATAATGTTAATGAAATAAAAGGCCTCTTTTATATAATCAGTCAGTAGAAAGGTCTCTTTAGCAGAGGTGGGACAAAGTCATTGTTATGCAAGTCACAAGTAAGTCTCAAGTCTTTGCCCTCGAGTCCCGAGTCAAGTCGAGTCAAAGATGAGGCAAGTCCCGAGTCGAGTCAAAAGTCAAAGCCAACAAGTCTCAAGTCGAGTCCAAAGTCCTACCATTTTAGTTTCGAGTCATTTCAAGTCCTCTTACCACAGAAATAAAATGTATACTAATCATGTATGTCTGTACGATTTGTATTTATTTAAACCTCTTTTTATACAATGACATTAATCAAATACAGTAAAAACAGAAAACTGAAATTTTCAATAAAAAATGCTTGTACTTCAACAGCATATTGCATTAGAACAATGCACAGCAGCTTCGGTCCTGTATTGTATTGATCTCATATTGCAAAACAGATTAACTTTCAAATAGACATGGGTCCTTTTGGTTGGTCCTGGACCAACGTGATAATATGAGAGAGAGAGGAGAGAGAGAGTAGAGCTTAGATTCTCTGCCCGAGCCCGGACTCGACCCGCGGGCCAGGTCGGGCCGATATTTCCCGCCACCGTCCTCGGGCCGGGTCGCATTAAGCCCTTGATAAAGCATGTCGCGTGTCATGCACAGCGTCTCGTCCACTCGCACTTGCAGTCTCGCACGCGTGACTCATCACCTGCTGTGCGTGTTGTACTATTCAGTAGCTTAAGTGCAAGAAGCAAAGAAAAAAATTAAAACAGGAGAATTAACTTTGAGCAAGTCTGGAGGAAAATCGGAGGTATGGAAACATTTTAAACTAGTTTTAATAAACAAACATCGTAGTTTGCATGCTTCTTCATTGTTGTATTATTCATTGAGATAATAATTAATAAATGCACGCACAATTATGAACTTGATAAATGCTACAGATATGTTTTAGCCTACTATGCAAAAACAAATGCCTTTCAACTTACATGTGCAAAATACAGAATTAAATGAATGTGCTGCAATTTGTACAAAAAGAGAGTCTGTAGCCTACGTGTTTTAGCCATTAAATAAAAACATTTAGTTTCAAGTTTAAGTTTTGTTTTGAAGAAAGATTTTCTTTAAAGTGAATTTCGTTTAGTATAAATTGTATCTTCATTTTAATACATTTTTCATCAACCAATTGCCTGGATTTAATACATAAAAAGAATATAGCAGACAATATAATAATGACATGGAGGCGCCGGCGCGCCGCGGTCACACTTGCACCTTTTGAAACTCGTAACACATGCTGTCACCGAATTTACAAATGCACATCTTGCTTGTTGCTCACACACATATTATGTTGGAATAACAATATGTTGAAGTAACATTATTAATAATAATTAATCTTTAAGAATATTTGATTGAATGCTGAATGTTGTGCTTGTTCAATTTAATAAAATTAAAACTTTAATTATGATAATTAAAATAATTGAATATTTAATATTGAGTGGCCAATTTTTGCTCATTCATTAATAGTATTTATATAATACTGTAGCCTATATATATAACTGCGCAGCTCCCCCCTGTAAATGATCTAGCGCAGCAGCACCTGCGTTAAAAAAAAAATCTGGCGTCGCCCCTGGTTATAACGGCCCGCATATTAAAAATGGTCGGGTTTAAATCGGGCTCGGGCTCATAATTACAGTGGACGTGTCGGGCCGGGCCGGGTTAGGACACAACGTGCTCGGGTAGGGTCGGGCTTGATTTGTTGGGCCCGATCTAAGCTCTAAGAGAGAGAGAGAGAGAGAGAGAGAGAGAAAATATGCTCGTATTTCATCAGCATATTGCACTAGACTACCACGTAATTTTTATAGCCAAACGAAACTATCTTTGGTATCATTTACTAGCCAACTGGCGCGTTGTTGCTTGTTGCGCTTCAGTGGTTGTCTTGCAATGTGCCTGCTTAGATGCTGTCGAAACAAACCAACGTGGGACTACAGTGATTGGATGTCGTGCAGGCAGCGCGCGTGCTTTCTGCATGCATACAGGTGGTGCACATTTTTTTCACAGATGCAGATACACTGAGAGCGGCGTGGCCGTGTGAACATTTTTTCCCCAGGTTTTCATGGGAAGTAGCAAGTCTTCTCGAGTCAAAAGGCGCAAGTCCAAGTGAAGTCCGAGTCATTGATGTTAAAGTCCAAGTCGAGTTGCAAGTCTTTGTACATTTTCTCGAGTCGAGTCTGAAGTCATCAAATTCATGACTCGAGTCTGACTCGAGTCCAAGTCACATGACTCGAGTCCACACCTCTGCTCTTTAGTGTCCTAAATTATTGTAACTGTGACCTTGATTGACCTATAGGTGCATGTGCAATAATTGAAAAACATGACAAACATTGTTAAAACCCTTTATAAAGATCTGCAAAACTTGTTTGGATTGTACAAAATTATCTTTAAAATATTATCCTGAAAATGGACTTTTGTTAATATTTTTTTTTTTTTTTTTTTTTTTTTTTACAACAAATCCAGTTGTAGCCTATATAAATATTAATTACATTAAATGTTATAACAAGTACAGAAGTAATTACTCTATGAATGTAACTAAAATTGAAAAGACATTTAAAAATTCAAAACAATGTGTGAAAAGAAGCAATGCTGAATGTGAGGTTCTGAGGTAAATATTAAAACAGGGCCTTGACACTCTGGAACAGCCTTCATGTCTGTCCAGATCACACACTGTCAGAGCTATCCAAGACTTCAGCTCTCACATCCAGTCTGAAACAGACAGTGTCCTCCTCAGAGAGATTCACTTTAAAAGATGATAATAATGTGGAAAATCACAAAAGCAAAACAAAACCATATTATGACATTGGTGATGATAATAAAAACGTCATCTTGTAAAGTAGCTGTCTATTTTTTTTCTGTGTATTTGTGCTGTAGGCTATTACCTCACAGAAATAAATTTTATTATTATTATTATCAGAATTATTTGATTTGACTGCTTTTTAAATTGTTTTAAATCAGATACATAAGGTTGTTTGAGTATGTGTTATTTTTGACACATTTCAGGGTTTTGTGATGCAATACCATGCCTTGTCAAACTTTAAATATAACGAAACTGAATTATAATTTCATAATTATAATATTTTAAACAAAAATAACACTCTTTAAGTAGCTGCTGGCATGTCCAAGAAGACTGTCATCAAAACAAAGCTCCAAAGATTTATATTCCAAAGGAATATTTTATTACCTTTTTGAAATAATCTATTAAACAGTTGTGATTTGAGAAGCGTGTACTAATATTTTCAGTTCCATTCGCTTGCGCGTTCTCTCAAGGACACGCCCACAATAGCAGGATATCATGAATATTCGCGTAAGCACCACCCAGTGGAACAGAATATTTCAGGAACCGAATATATTGTAACAGAATACCATAATAGAGTGGTGCAGGTATGACATCAAAACTCCGTCTCCTGGTTTCCTATAGGGATTTAAAATGGGGGTTTTCAATTTTTGAGTAAAATAAAGCCTGTGGTAAACATAACTTGACAATACTTTGGGACATAAGTGTGTGCAATTTGCATTGTACAAACATGACAAGTTATGTTTACCACAGGCTTTAATTTTAAAATCCCATAGGAAAATCTCAAAGGAACCAGTGGTCAGTAAGTCTTCCAGCAGAGAATGCTGCTACCTGTACAAAATATAATAGCATTGTAATATAACAATATAATATGTAATGGTAAAGTTTAAAGTGGCTTTATAAATTAAAAAATATATATAATATAATGCAGGGGTGGTGAACTTTGGTCCTGGAGAGCCACAGTCCTGCAGATTTCAGCTCCAACCCTGATAAAAATTCACCTGCCTGTAGCTTAACCCTTCAGACATTGATTATCTTGTTTGGGTGTGTTGAAACAAAACTATGCAGGACTGTGGCTCTCCAGGACCGATGTTCACAACCCCTGCATTAGGAGAGCCAATGTAAGTAGAGAAGGTAAATAGTCTGTTATCTGTAGTTGAGACTAAACCAAGAGTAACTGTGAGGTGTGTGCTCTTATCCCAAGTGATGCTTGCTGCAGATGACCTCCAGCTCCACCTCTCTGGAGCTCAAGGGTGGAGCTTAACCTGTTTAATGGGTGGAGAGATAGGATTATAGGTAAGGTTAGGGTTTGGTTGGAGGATGCAGCTCCACCTATCATGCACACAGTAGGTCGAGAGTGGGGGAGCTGGAGCTCCAGAGAGGGGGAGCTGGAGGTTATACTCCACCCATGGCTCTGCAGTAAGTAGCCTCTCACTTATTCTGGTGCAGATTGGAGTGCTGATGGGAAACAAGTGTGGGTTATGGTCGAATGAGTGCAGGTGATGAACAGGAAGAATGCTGGGAAATGTAGTTTTTGGCTAATGACTTGAAGGGGTGGATTCTGGAATTCACTGCCGATTCAATATATATCTTTTAAGTTATTAATCAACATTTATATTTCTGTTAAATTCTTTGAATGACTTCTTCAATGTATGTTAAAGCATTTATTTTCCTCTGTACCTCTCACTGAGAGAAAAGAACATGTTATCAGTATGTTTGGGGAATGTTTCCTGCTCAGAGCAGAGCTCAGATCAACTTCAACCTTGAAGAAGCTGTGAATCATGTATCTGTGTATGTGCGCTAAGTGTTCTGTGCAGGTCCCTTTATACTGGACAACTGGCATTCTGCTTGAGACCAGCAGACGCTATGTCGTGACCCCAAAAAGACATCCGGTACCTAAATCCAGGGTCCCCTCGTCAGCATCGTGACAAAGGAAGATATGCTTCTCACTATCTGTCCATGTGTGGAAGATTACCAAATTTGTCTATCTTTCTTAGCCAATCAGAATCATTCAACCTGAAGTAATGATGTAGTTAGTTGACTCTGTTAGAGTGTAATTGTTGTGGAAATGTGAATGTACACGGAGCGGCCTAAGAACTCCATGAGAGACTTGAAGCTGGCTTCTACTGATGAAACTGCAAACTATTCTTCATTAAATTTTTCTTCAATTTATTATTTTTTTTAAACTCTGACTCCGGGTCTTTATTCAACATATCTGGTTTCAAGGGTCCTAAACTGTTTATCCCCAACAGACTGGACTGTTGGATGTAAGATGGGCTGATGGAGAGCATAAGTGACAAGGGTAAACAGAATCACTCGCTACTTAGTGTATTGCTACACTTATTGTAAATAGCATATCGTTAATTGCACAAAGTGTAAATATAATCTATTAATTATATTGTATATACAATATACAAATAGCAACTGCCTTGCGGTAATTACAACATAGCATGAACGCAGCAAATTTCATGACTGTTTTACACCTATTTAAAAAAAAAAAAAAAAAAAAAAAAATTACTGTAATGTAAATTATATTAATGTAAATAAAAAAAAATTAAAAAAAAAGTCAATGTTAATGTTTAAATGCACTAAATTGCAACATCATTACAAATGTGCATTTACAAAATGCATATTTAAATACATTACATAAAACTTTAGGTAGAAATGACATTAAAGTATATTTTAGTTTCCATAAATGCTTGTTATTATTTGACATTACACTTTACATTAACCATATTTCAAAGACTATGGAAATAGACAATATGAAAATGGTATGTATAAACATTATTATTTGTAGAGAAAGGGAGAGCAGCTTGGGACTGCAACAGGTAAGGATATATGACTTTGATGAATGTTGATTGTAGACTGTAGCTGATGGTAAGGCTGTGTCTTTGGTGCAGGTGACAAGGTGGTGCTGACTGAGCGGAGGATCCAGGAAGACGATGAAGGGAAACAGATGAAGACAGATCAGAAGATACAGGCAGGTTCTCAGGTGAGTAGAACTGGTAGGTATCTCAGGTGTGTCTAGGGTCTGCAGTGCTTGTCCTTGAAGTTGATGAGAACAGACCATGAGGAACGATGGCATTTGAAGGTAGTGTTGATGAGTGTGCACAGGTGCAGGTGATCTGTGATCAGGAGGTGATTTTTGGCAGGTGTGGATCAGAAGGAATGCTGGGAAGTGTAGTGCAGACAGGTACTGAGCTGGTGATTGTGCTGGTGGCTGTGACAATCTTTTAAAGTATATTATTAAGTTACTGGATATTTCTTGAAGTGTTTTGTAAAATTACTGTTCATGTTAGAATTTACATGTAAATGAAGGACACAAAAGCACCTTTTTTGTATAATGACCTAGAAGAACCGGTTATTAATTTAGTTTTGGATTTATATTAGTTGTTGATCTCAAAGATATAGCGATTAAATCATCCATCACATCTTCTCTTCCTTTTGTCCTACCTGCACAAAAGGGTGACTTGCTCTGTTGCAGGACTTTTGGGGGACATTCATCAATTTACTACTATTATAAAATGCAAATATTGATTTACATTAGTTGGAAAGCCTATTTGCCATTACGATGGATGATAACATGTTTTAAATCGCCAGTAAGCTTTGTGAATTGTAAGTTTGTTAACTAGTAAGTTAGTTAGTTAGTTAAGCCAGTAAGCTCTGTGACTGGCACTCAGTTTGCCAAGGTTCTAGTGATACAATAATTTACTCTACATGACATATTCAGTCTGCTAAATATAATGAGCTGAGTAACAGGCTAGTAGGTAAAAATCACACTTTACAAAAATACAGTAGCAACTAGTTTATTTTCTTTTATTAGACCATGCAAACATTAAATGTGATTTAATGATTAAAATAAAAAAAATAATCCAGATTCAGTGCATCTTGAACTTGTATTTTTGTTGGATTTGGCAGGTTTGATCAGGATGTCCTCATTCAAGAAATCCTTATCCAGGATGACCTTATTCATGAAATCTTGGCTGGTGTAGCTGTATGTAACAACTTTTGATGAGGTCCACATGATTCCTTTGCTTCAGCCAGTCATCATCAGAGGTTGGTAATTTTCCCTGCTCTATGTAGAACATGACAGCCGCATAAATGGATTTTTAAACACCAGTTGCATTTTTTTTATTATGGTGTTGAAATTTCAGGGAAGAAATAATAATACAGACATAATTGAAATGCGGAGAACTGCTTACATCTTGGACAAAGCTCCCAATTTCGCTACTTGTGGTCACCATACTAAAGGGTATGACGCATCACAATGAAAACAATCAAATCAAATTGACAAAGTAGGCCCATTTATTTCATTCAATCCAACTGACAAAAGACATGATAAACAACAATTACACAAGCGTACAGGTAAGAAAGCAATATTTATGTTGCACTAGTTGAACACAAAAATGTAATCATATAGTGAAGGATGGGGAAAGTTGCAACATTATAAACCTGTAAATCTTGATGATTCATTGACAAGTTCCTCTATGAGTACATCACTCTTCATTGTCCTCCTCACTGTCATCACTTAGCGGGAATTCTCTGTACCCGCGCTGTGTATTGTAGCTCTTCACATGCATTGGACACTCCTGATTTATAATAGCCTTGAGAAACAAGCGTCAGTCTTCATTATGAAACATTTGTAAGCATATTGATAAAGACATGCAGGAATAGTTACATGTGTGAGTCTCACCATCTTCTCTTCCCGAACAGCAGGATTTTTGAGGAAGAAGCAAAGGGGCGCATACAGGATGTTGACAATGCCAATGATCACCATGAGATTAGGGAAGCCGATAGCTCTTACTATTGCCCCTCCGGTAGATGGACCTGCAGCATGAACGCACCAAGAAGGAAGAGTCAGTTTGGCTCCCAGAGTTCTTAAGTTGAGCAAACACTACATGTGGTCAACAGAAGTTTTGAGCAGAAAATAGATCACCTATGATACGTTTACAAATAAAGATTTACAAAAACTACAAAAGTTTTTGCGTTTTTCGCGTACAGACTACAACGTTGTCAAATGAACTCAGATCACACAGATCTATAAAAACGACTAAAAACACTATTATGCATTCCATTCCAGTAGTTGGCGATATCACTCTGTAAAGAAACACAATGCTTATATAGACTGAATGTAATTAGCATGTGCATGGTCACCTTTTCACAAATTCACATTTTTGTAGTTTTAATGGCAATGATAATGGTATTGTTATCAATAATTTGCACTTTGAAACCCTTTTTCAAGCATTTTCATTTTTGCATTGTATTTTCAGGCCCCTCAAAAAGCTGTTGTTGTGTAAAAGAACCGCCAAAATGAATAAAACGTTTTCAGTTTTTAGTTGAAAATAGTGTTGTGTAAACGTCTCCCTTCATTAGGAATAAATTGTACAAAACATGTTTATCAGTAAAAATATATTTGCATTGAGGTGTAATTACCAACAGCAAATCCCATGCAGAGTGCCACATCAGCAATAGCATACACGCTTCCATACACGGAGACATGTCGGATATCCACTAAGTAACCCATTATTGCCATCATAGAAGAATCAACCATTCCTAAAAGCACACATAATTAATGTTTATTTCTATATGTCATGCAATGATAAATGATTGTTATGTATCTTAAAGCCATAGTTCACACAAAAATTTTAATTCTGTCATTGTTCCTGCTTTCTTTGTTCTGTGGAACACAAAAGATGATATTTTAAAGAATGTTTTTGCTCATACAATGAAAGTCAGTGGGGTCCAAAACAAAATTGGACCTCACTGACTTTCATTGTATGGGGAAAAACAAAGAGACATTTTTTAAAAAACTGTACCTACTTTTGTGCCCCACAGAAGAAAGTCACGAGTAAATGATGACAGAATTTTAATTTTTGGGTAAACTCTCTCTTTAATACTGAATGAGAAATTATTAAATAATATTCACCAATAGCAAATCCCAACCCTCCATTGGGACCAATAAGACCATAGATGTTTTTGGCAAAGGGAACCTACAACAAATTCACATTATGTTACTGTAATGTATACACATGTTGTGTTTTGGTTTCATTTTCAGTCAGTGCTGTGTTCTGTTTTGCCTGAGTTCCCAGTCATTGTTAGTTTCCCTGGTTGTTAATTAGTTCCTGCACCTGTTCTGTTTTACCTTGATTACTCTCCCTGTGTATTTAATCCCATAGTTCTGTCTGTTCACTATTATGTCGTCTATGTTGATTTGGTTGTTTATCTACAGTTATTATTACTCCTGCGTGTTCCTAATCTGTTTGTTAATAAAATGTGTTTTGTTTTGGATACTCGTCCGTTGTGTGCTCACTACAGCATGACAATTACTATTACCACAGTCCTTTTATATATACAGTACTGTTTAATAGTTAAGGTAAGATTTTTTAATGTTACTGAAAGAAGTCTCTTATCTGCACCAAGGCTCAATTTATTTGATCAAAAATACAATAAAACAGTAATATTGTGAAATATTATTACAATTACAATAATTTTCTATTTGAACATATTTTATTTAAAATGTAATTTATTCCTGTGATGGCAAAGCTGAATTTTCAGTAGCCATTACTCCAGTCTTCAGTGCCACACGATCCTTCAGAAATCATTCTATTATGTTAATTTGGTGCATTTCCATAATAGTTTTTTATAATATTTCATAATATTTTTGTTTGTGGAAAACAAGATACATTTTTGTCAGGATTCTTTGATGAATAGAACATTCAAAAGAACAGCATTTATTTAAAATAAAAATCTGATTTTACTGACACTTTTGATCAATTTAATGAATCCTTGCTGAATAAAAGTATTAATTTTCCTTAAAAAAAACTGCACTGACTTTGGAAGAGTGGTGTAGTTGTTTTATATACAGTTCAAGCATGCATGGGCCATGCTGTTCTTAAGTGTAATGCAACATGATTTGTGATACTTACACAGAGCAGACTGATGCCAACTATAAGCATGCCAATCATGGAGCACAACCACCTAAATCAGAGACACATTTCTAAATGATGAAGATCTTGCCATCAATTAATTAATTTTCTTGTACGTACCACTGGGACATGCAAAAAAATACAGTATTACCTTCCCATTTTATTGGCCAGTATACCAAACAGATTGGTTCCAATGAGGTAAAAAACACTGGCTGGTAGGAAAGCCATACCTACAATACCAGTCGATTAATTCAGTCAACAGAACCACAGAAAATACAAGAAAAATAACACAAAATATTTAACAGGGTCATCAGAACCATCAGAAACCATGTTGGCTGGCTTCTTTGTTAAAACTCTAATGATAAAATGGTTCTGAATTTGTTTCAAGTGATTTCAAGTTCCTACTTTAACATTAAATTTGTGAGAGAGGAAACAAACAGGAATTAAATAAAATTAACTAAATAAGCAGGAAGTGAAGTTGTTTCAATCACATTTTAATGACTTGGATAATAGAGTTTCTTACCAAGCTGCAATTTCGGCGAGCACATTGTTTGCATCATCCAGATGGGAAGAGTGGGCTCTAAAATAGCCACCCCCATGTTTGCAAAGCACAAAGAACCTGTAATTATATACAGGAACCATAATCTCACTCATCATTCACTCAACATAGCTCTTCATCCGCTTCATTTACAAATCGTTTTAGCTGCTCACATCAAAACATACAGCCATGATTTTATGGAGGCATACATGTAATTACAGAAACAGCTACTACACCTCCACAACAACTTTTTAAACTGGTTTGACTGTGGGCAGTATTTGAGGATTTGATTTTATTTACACACACACCTGCACTAATGAGTATGTAGGGATCCTTCAGCAGGGTAAGTAATGGTGTTCCTTCCACACTCTGAACAGAAGACACATAAAAATCACTCCAATTTATCATAGTAACACTAAGGCAAACTTTTCTCATCTATCAACTTTCATAACTCTCATTTTAATAAATGAATGCTACTCACCCCTGGGGATATTTTTGAGGGCTGAAGGATGCAGAGCTGGAGAGCTGGTGTTTTCAGAATTGTTTGAAAACAATTAGATAAATCATCTTAATTTATGGCATATTCAGGGGCATATTCATTATTAGTTTTACTAATATCATACCTCCATCAAACACAGCCAGGAAGGCAAGGACGAGGAAGGGAGAACTTTTACCAACAAACTCATACATTACGCTGCCAAATGGCGCTCCAACTGAAATGAATACATTTTGCATTGTCAAAAATTGTCATTTGTGGCACAAATTCTGTTAACTTCATTTAGGTGCATTATAATTGCTCGTCATTTTCAGGTGTTTCAGTTTGGTGCGTTACATGGTGTTACTTTACAATATAACACTATAAAGAAAAAATACAGTACTACACTTACTGAGCACTCCCATGGCAAGTCCACCCAGTGCAATTCCCATTGCAATTCCTCTCTCATTGTCATCGGTGTAAACACTTGCTAACATTCCCAGACCTACAGAAGCACACAGTCACTTTTAAAACAGCTGGGTTTAAACAAAGATAAATCACTTTTTTGCAGCTTTAATGCAAAAATTACAACCAATACTATGCCACTGAAAACCAAAGTGACACATTTCAGAGAAAAAAGCCTAACTGCACAGGTGTGCACACCCTGTGGCTGTGGTCAGAATTAAATAATCATCAAGCTTATGTGAAATAGTACACATCTGTCTTCACCTGAAGTGACTCTGATAAAGTCTAAATAAATCTCAGCTGTTCTTTTAAGAATTTTTGACATCTTCTTGGTTGCATGTTACTACAAGGGCCATGGGCCACAAAGAGCTTACAAAGCATCAATGGGATCTAATGTATCACTCAGGTGAGTGCTACAAAGTCATTTCCAAGGTATTAGATACACTATGAAACAGGGGTGGCATGGTGGCTCAGTGGGTAGCACTGTCACCTCACAGCAAGAAGGTGCCTAGTGTGTGTGTGTGTGTGTGTGTGTGTGTGTGTGTGTTTGAATTATGAGGACACAAATTTGTATAATGACATGGGTATTACACTGGTATTACGACATAAACATGAAATATGAGGACATTTCATGAGTAGTTTTCTGTAGGGTAGGTTTAGGAGTAGGGGTAGTGTAGGGGGATAGATTGTACAGTTTGTACAGTATAAAAACCATTACGCCTATGGAATTTCCTCACTAAGATAGCAAAACAAACCTGTGTGTGTGTGTGTGTGTGTGTGTGTGTGTGTGTGTGTGTGTGTGTGTGTGTGTGTGTCTGCACTGGGGTTGTGGCAGGAAGGGCATTTGGCGCAAAAACATGCTGTGTGGATTATTCTGCTGTGGCGACCCCTGACAAGAAAGGGAGCAAGCTGAAGGAAAGAAAGAGAAAGAGATGAGAGACACCATTAAACACAGGGAACAAGTGTAGAAAGTATGGCATTATCAATAACTTGAAATTGATGGAAAGACAGAGAGAAAACTGGTCAGTGAGGCTGAGTTACTGCAAGCACTAGTTGCTACGTGTGACAACTATCTCCTGTATTCTCCATAGATGGCAGGGCAGCAAGATGTAAACTTTTTCTGATTAAAAAACAAAAAAAAGAAAAGCTGGCTAAAACATGTGGAAAATGTGTTATGGCCTGGCCTGATGACACCAAGATTCACAACTTTTTGGCCAAAATTGTTAAAATGTTTGGAGCAAAAACAACACAACACATCAGCAAAAGAACACCATGCTGTGTTGTTTTTGCATGGTGGTGACAGCATCAGTTGGGGCTGGGATTTTAGTGAAGGTGGGGGGAATCATGAAAAGCCAGTTGATTTTGGCAAACAACCTTCTGCCATCTACTAGAAAGCTGAAAATAAAAAGACTTTTCAGAAGAATGAAAATATTCCCAAGTCAAGCCATGCCAAGACTCCTATATAATGCTCTAATAAAATCAAAGGGTGCTTCAACTAAGAATTAGTCCAGGACTGTGCACACTTATGCAGTTAGTTATTTCAAGTGTTTTTATTTTTAATTTTCTCTGAAATTTGTTGTTTTGGTTTTCAGTGGCATTGCATAGGTTGTAATTTTTACATTAAAGGTGCAAAAGTTCTGATATGATTGATCTTGGTTTCATTTTTTTTTTTTTTTTACATCACAATAACCAGCTTTTAAAAGGGGTGTGTGGACCTTTAATATCCACTGTACACTACTGTTAAAAAATTTGGGGACAGTAAGATTTTTTTTTTTAAAGAAGTTAATACTATTATTTGCAAGGATGCGTTAAAATGATCAAAAGTGACAGTATATTACAAAATATTTCTATTTCAAATAAATGCTTATCTTTTGAACTTTTTATTCATCAAACAATACTGAAAAAAATGTATCATGGTTTCAACAAAATATTAAGCAGCACAACTATTTTCAAAATAATAATAATAATAAGAAGAAGAAGAAGAAGAAGAAGCAGAAGAAGAAGAAGAAGAAGAAGAAGAAGAAGAAGAAGAATAAATGTTTCTTGAGGATCAAATCAGCATATCAGAATGATTTCTGAAGGATCATGTGACACTGAAGACTGGAGTATTGACTGCTGAATATTCAGCTTTGCCATCACAGGAATACATTACATTTTAAAATATACTGAAATAGAAAATAGTTATTTTAAATTGTAATGATATTTTACAATATTACTGTTTTACTGTAGTTTTGATCAAATAAATGCAGCCTTTGTGAGAATATAAGAGACATCCTTGAAAAACATAAAAAATCTGTAGTCTTTGCAAACTTACACATCCAATATTTGGTTCATTATATGAAACATAAATCATTATACCTGCCACAGAAGAAAAAGATGATCCAATTCCTTGCAATGAGCGGGCGAAAAACAGCAGTGCATATGTCCCTGAGAAGGCAAACACTGCGGAAAAAGCATGCAAAGTCAGAGTCTACCTCGTTTCATTTGTAGTTTGCACAAGCCATATAAAGTGAAACCATATAAACCACTTCAACAAACTTTTCACTCAGTGGCTCACAGTAGTGTAGCCTACTTCAAACATTTTTATGAGCAGTCATTTTTTATATTGTTGCTCCACATAGTTCACAATAATCTTTATATTCAAATGACAATGTTTGATTTTTTAAAGTCTGTGATTTCATGAAAAAAAGTCATAAACTATTTTTTATAGTATTTCATTTTCTCCATATGGAATTTTATTTATTTAATTTTTTTTTTACAAAAATGTATAAAACTGTTAAAGACAGACCTACTGTAAGTAGACCTACTGTAACTATCCAAGGTTGTTAATCGATAATATGTATTTGTTAAAGTAATCAATTTGATTAATACTTATATTTTTATTTATTATATTTATTATAATTAATTATATTTTTACTTAAATTTGATTTATAATGGGCTACTTATATTTATATTTATTATATTGCACTATATTTAATACATAGGCATAATAAATAACACAAGGCCTATAAGTATATTATATTTATTAAATAATACTATATGTAATATAATACTTATAGTATAATATATTAACTATACTATATTACATTCAGCATACCCGGTTAAAGAAGTCACCTATCGCCACTGGTATATAAGCAGTTGCGCTGCATGTTTTGGAGTGAAGAGCACCACTGGGATCATTTACCGGTGCAGCAGCATAATGATGCTTTGAAACAATCTGCATTGTATAAAGCACTATAAAAATAAAGGTGACTTGACTTGACAAATCCTTAAAAGCTCATGAACAATTTTGCAGTGGCTGGGTGGGTACAAGATCTGCTAAGCCACAAGCCAGATTAAAATAAATAAATAAATAAAAGTGTCACTCCTATTGTCACAGATCCCTTGTTCCCCTGGACTCCATTTCCCATGATCCTCCTGTTCTCCACACCTGCACTCACTTCCCTCGTCATCTCCCCATCATCACGGATCACCTGCACCTGGACTCTATTGTCAGCACTCCCTTTATATTGCACTCACTCCATTCACTCCTTGTCTGTTCTCTGTTTATGTTAAGAGCTTGTTTGGTGTACTCTACCTTTGTGTTCATTAAAGTATTGGATGTTATTGTGGAAATCCGTATCTGCCTCATCTCTACACCACCAGCCGTAACAGAAGAACGGACCCTAAACCGACCGGATTTCCACAGAAAGGAATGGAAGCTTCCTTCATCTCCCGGGCTCCAGCTTCTCCCATGCCTCTCTCTTCTTGGACAGCTGGCGATCGGCTCATTGGACTCCTACAGGTGGGTCGTTCGCTGGAGAGGTATGTGGAGGAGTTCGTTGAGCTTGCTTTTTTGTCTGACTGGCCTGAAGCATGTTTGATCTCCCTGTTTCTGGATGGACTGGATGACGACACTATCCGTTTGGATGAACCTGATTATCGTTTCTCCTTAAGCGAAACTATCAATTTAATTTTGTGTTTAAATCGCTCCAAATTCTTTGTCGACAAGGTTCAGGATGAGTGTTTGTCTCCAGTCCATCCAGAAACACGGTTGGCCGGGCCAGTCAGTCAGCCACCGTCTTCCTCCGCATACCCCTCCAGCGACCTTCCTGCCTGTTACATGCTGGACCCACACTCCACTGCTGGGTCCAGAACGCGGAGGAAGAAGAGAAGGCCCAAGTCCACTCCAGCCTCTGCCCCCGAGCAAACAGCTCCAGTCTCTGCCGAGCCCGCACCCGTTCCTACGGGGATTCTCATTGTATTTGAGGGGATGGACTGGCCCTCTGCTTCAGCCATCGAGTCAAGTTCTCCAGTCTCCGCCGAGCAAGCAGCGCCAGTCTCCGCCGAGCAAGCAGCGCCAGTCTCCGCCGCCGAGCAAGCAGCGCCAGTCTCCGCCGAGCAAGCGAGCCGCCAGCAGCGCCAGTCTCCGCCGCAGCGAGCCGGAAAGCAGCGCCAGTCTCCGCCGCCGAGCAAGCAGCGCCAGTCTCCGCCGCCGAGCCGGAATCTCCAGTCTCCGCCGCCGAGCCGGAATCTCCAGTCTCCGCCGCCGAGCCGGAATCTCCAGTCTCAGCCGCCGAGCCGGAATCTCCAGTCTCAGCCGCCGAGCCGGAATCTCCAGTCTCAGCCGCCGAGCCGGAATCTCCAGTCTCAGCCGCCGAGCCGGAATCTCCAGTCTCAGCCGCCGAGCCGGAATCTCCAGTCTCAGCCGCCGAGCCGGAATCTCCAGTCTCAGCCGCCGAGCCGGAATCTCCAGTCTCAGCCGCCGAGCCGGAATCTCCAGTCTCAGCCGCCGAGCCGGAATCTCCAGTCTCAGCCGCCGAGCCGGAATCTCCAGTCTCCGCCGCCGAGCCGGAATCTCCAGTCTCAGCCGCCGAGCCGGAATCTCCAGTCTCAGCCGCCGAGCCGGAATCTCCAGTCTCAGCCGCCGAGCCGGAATCTCCAGTCTCAGCCGCCGAGCCGGAATCTCCAGTCTCCGCCGCCGAGCCAGCCGCTCCTATTATGAACTGTGTTATTGAAATATCCAGCCCAAAGATGGTCTGATTGATAGTCTGCACTGAACCTCCACCTCAAGCCCACTCGCCCAGATCTCCACCTCGGCCCTCTGGTCGTTTACCTTCACCCTGGCTCCAACCTCCCTCTCCTCCACCGTTGCCCATCAGTCCACCAGTCTCACCAGTCTCCATCCTGCCTCCGCTCACACCTTGGTCCCTCATCAGCCTGCCCTCCCCTCCCCTCTGGACTGCACTCCTCCGTCTCCGCTCCGTCCCTCCGTCCCTCGGTTCCAGTTGGCCTCCTCACTCCCTCCGGTGCTCACTTTGTTGTCTGTCGTCTGTCTTCAACTGCGGCCTTCTGGAGCCCCGGCTGCGCTTCGGTCGGCGGAGCCTCTAGTTCCGCCATCTCCCGCCGGTCCTTCAGCGTTTCCTGGGCTCGACGGCATCAAGGCCTCGGTAACGGCTCCTGACCCGCCATGGCCGCCTTCGGCTCCTGACCCGCCATGGCCGCCTTCGCCTCCTGACCCGCCATGGCCGCCTTTTGGCTCCTGACCTGCCATGGCTTTTGAGCCCGCCCTGGAGACCTCCACTCCACTCTGCTCCTCCCCCTGCTCCGGCTTGAGGTCTCCAGGGCGCCCACCTCCCGGTTGTTCCATCTACGGCGCGATGACGCGCCTACCGGGAGGGGGAGGTACTGTCACAGATCCCTTGTTCCCCTGGACTCCATTTGCCATGATCCTCCTGTTCTCCACACCTGCACTCACTTCCCTCGTCATCTCCCCATCATCACGGATCACCTGCACCTGGACTCTATTGTCAGCACTCCCTTTATATTGCACTCACTCCATTCACTCCTTGTCCGTTCTCTGTTTATGTTAAGAGCTTGTTTGGTGTACTCTACCTTTTGTGTTCATTAAAGTATTGGATGTTATTGTGGAAATCCGTATCTGCCTCATCTCTACACCACCAGCTGTAACAACTATTTTTGGCATAATTATTATACTAAACAAAATAAAAAACTTTAAAAATACTGTGATTACTTTATTGAGTCATATGCTGCATTCACATCATGTGATAACTATGCACTGTAAAACTGAACAGTGAAATTAATTAAATGGAATGATTTTTTTTTCTTCACCCAAATAATAATTCAAGTTCATTGTACTTAATAGAAAAAAGTTGTGTGAACTCAAAATTTCATTGTAGTAAGCTGAACTTAATATGATTGAGTTGAGATGCAGCAGATTTCTAATTCCCAGCATGCTTTGTGGCAGACTGTATAAATGTTGAAAATAAGTGTTATTTTGTGTTTTTGCACAAGATTAAAATAGGGAGACATAAGTAAGTGTTTAATGTTATGTTGGGATTTCTATATGGCAACACTATCAATGGCAAAAAGAATCTGCATTTATGTATGTCAGCACTTTTTACAAGTCAGAATCTCAGTAATTCTGACATGGCGTGAATGCACCTATAGGCAGTGGGTTTACTCAGTCGCATAATAGAAAATATTTGCTATGATTTTGGACCTTGTTAAAAATGTAGGTTTGTCTACTTTCATTGGGCAGATGTTTGAGTAAGATATTTAACTATGTTGAGAAGAAATAAATGGAAAACTGATTTAAGATCCTTTAGGATCACAGAAAGGCAGTGGGATCCTCACAATATGGGGAGTAAAACAAACTGTTTTCTCAAAATTCAATGTGGCATGACGTCAGCTTCACATTCTCTATGAATACTGCCTCTCCTAAACTCCATCTCCGCAACAGCTGTGAGTTTAACACGCATTTGGAAACACAATGTGTGCTAGCTTCACTTTATTTACATTTACATAATTGCCAACATTTCTGTGGAGAGATGTTTAAGCATTTCACAAGTAATCTGTCAAAATAAAAGCTTCAGGATTTTTCAATTTAATGCCCCAGGGTTTGAACGTTTAAAACTAAAGAATTGAAGACATAAATATTTGTATTTAAACTTGTGTTAGTTGGTACTTGTGAAGAGTGAACCTGCTACTGTGTTATATTATAGAAATATTCACGTAAAATCTCAGTAATATTTAAATTATTTACATTTTATCTTCAAATAAATATTTAAAAAAGTTTAAAAAAAGTTTGGGAACCCCTAGCGTAGATTATATAGACTAAGCTATATTCTAAGATAGTACACTTCCAACAAGATTCAAACAAAGAAGAAATGCAATTCAAATGCCCGGATGATGCATATTTAATTAATGTTGGACACTTCAGGCACTCAACTGTCACATCGAGTATATAGGGCTATCAGACTCTGATGCTGGATGACAAAATACATTATGTATGTTAATGTATATATGCATGTATGATCTATATAAATATAATTTATGTAATATATTTTGGTAATATGACTTAAAAGACCTTAAAGTTAAAGGCAGGGACTTGGTTCTTGGTTGTTGATTGGATGGAGGCAGTTGATTGTAATATAGGGGCAGGGTTTAAGTGGACTAAATGACAGGAGCGAGAAGTCTGTCATTTCACAGGAAGATAGACATTTTGATTAAAAGACACGAGCTCCAAAACATTTTACATATGCATGAATGAGTTGTTTACAATAAAGGGAATTAGAAGGACTTAATATAAGGAATATAATATAATATAATATAATATAATATAATATAATATAATATAATATAATATAATATAATATAATATAATATAATATAATATAATATAATATAATATAATATAATCAGGCACTGAATACAGTACCAATTATGTTCATGGCCTAGCCCTGAGAACCACATTTATTACTTACATCATATGACTTACTTATTGTGGAAACAAACATGATGGCAAACCCAGCAAACATTGGTATGTGATATCCAATCCTATTAAAAAGGCAATTGTCAGATGTCAGTTTAATTAATTCACTTTATTGTTACCCTATTGTTATTATGCACTAGCTTCAGATAAATAACAGTCATTTTAGATGATCTGATTTAAGCATGTTGTGTAAGTACCTGTTAGTCAGTGGGCCTACAAACGGGTTGACCATGAGTTGCACCAGGGCTTTGGAAGCAAACAGCAGCCCAACCCTCACATTCTCCTCTTCCAAAAACTCACTGTCCTCTTTACACCCATGTCGGTCAGCAAAACTTCTGTTGACCCCTGAACTTCCATTAGTGCTTAGTGCACTGGAGGAGATGGTGAGATTGGCAGTGGTGACTGTTATGGTGTAGGTGGTGTTGTCGTACAGAGAGAGGATGGAGGTATAGGTGGGCTGAGCCTCAGAGGGGGTGGCAGACTGGCGCTCTTGCGTCTGGTGCTCTGTGGCATACAGGAAGGTTGGGATGATGGGAACTGGGGAGAATGAAAGGTGACATGAGGATGGGAAGAGAAAGAGTGCGTGTTTGCGAATAGCCCTTCCTCTCTGCCTTCTGCGGTCTGTATGCGGCAGAGGTCAAACAGACGCAAGAAGATAAATGTCATGGGCTTGTTGAGAGCAGAGTCGCTTGTCTAACATACACTCATCCTGCTTTACATTTCCTCAGATGTTTTGACTTTTTGCATATAGACACAAAGGGAAACCAATGATGTACATTGTCGAAAGTATGTGGACACCTTCTTGTAATCAGAAAGATCAACAAACAAGTACATAAAATATATATATACATACACTGTAAAGCATTATTTTCATGATTTATCACAACATTTATTCTTTTGTCAAATCAACTTCAATAATTAATGCAGTTCAGATAACAAAATATTATGAGTTTCTGTTGATTACAACCAATCACCTTCATTGTGTTAACTCAATTTTTTAATTTCAATAAACTCAAAATTTACTTTTTTAAGTTAAACCAACAATTCTTTTTTACAGAGTAAATTTATTTTAGTATTTAATGTGTCTAAATGGCAGCAAATCCCTTCATCCATGTTCCAACATCTATCATTTGTTTAGCATGGTTGTTTACTTACCAACAACTGTTAGCAGCATGTTATCCAGTAGCAAGGCCACACACACAACTGCAAGCACCAGGCGAGGAGAGCCCCTGCTCTCGCTGATCCAGTCCATAGGGTTCAGCATAGCCATAATCGACCTCTGTCACTGGACACACAATTATGTGTCAAATAATTGTTAATTTTCATACTGGTGATGACCTCATATTAACTGAGAGACAACATTTGTAGGCTATGTTTCAGCTAAAGATCCCCATCAATGAAAATGTTTTTCATTTCCCCAAAGTGTATTTATTATAGATATACCATTAAAAAATGTTCATCCAGGCTGCATTTTATTTGATCAAAAAACTAAAAACTTAATATTGTAAAATATTATTCCAATTTAATAGAACTGTTTTCTTTTTTAATCTATTTTAATCTATTTAAATTATTCTGAAATGCTGATTTCTTATATTATTATCAATGAAAAGAGTTGTGCTGCTTAATATTTTTGTGGAAACTGATACATTTCTCATATATTGTGTAACAATTTAGGTATTATTCAGCTTTTCAAATTTGAATGCTAAATGCTTTGAATGCGGAAGCCTTTAGTTCCATTATATCCTATCATAGAGAGTATGATTGAGAGCCTGAATATTAGAAAATGTACAAATTTCATTAGTAGGTTAAAAAAATAAATCTGCAGAACATGCTGAAAGCTTATAACTGTTTTTACAGATATGAGTCAAACTGGACACACAGATGAAACATTTATTATATGGAGCAATTACTGTATACTGCATTTTTTTTTTTTTTTTTTTTGATACCAAGATGTGATATTAATTGTCCTTTTTTCACGAAAACTGGTCAAAAAAATTACCCAAATATAAGTGATAAACTCTCACCCTGTATCTCTACACTAGCTCTTCCAGAAGATTCTGTAAAGTTGGACAACTCTAAACCAGTGTTTCTCAAGCTGCATTAGCCAATCAACAACAATACCGGTCTGTTCTAAATACTTCTAAACAGACACACATTATGAGATTACATTACTTCTTATTTTAAGGCATGTTTAAAGGGTTCCTCACATTTAAAAAGGTAAAGGTCAAGGGATGATGAACGTGTTGCAGAACCATGATTTATCTGAACTACAGGAATATTATATTACAAAATGACAAATGGCATGTTTGCTCACAATCCTTAACTGAACAATCTGAGGGAAGATTGTTGACACTAGGTGGTACTTGGATGTTCAGAGGTAGCCTAAGAACTATAATTCGCATCCAACTAAAACCCAACAGGGATTCAAAATAGAGTCATTGTAACAGTGCTCAGGTCTCTGGGATGTCTTGAGGACAGGTTTGTTCTTGATGGGCTCTTTCGGCAGGGCAGAAATGACGTACTGTGTGATTGAGTTTCAACAATAGGATTACAGCTGCTGTAGGGCACATGAGGAACAGCCTCAGTGTTTCAAAACGTTCCTTTTATCTTTGTCAATGTCTTATCAATTTTGCCCTTGGAAAAATGAGCAGTACTTTGTGTTTTTGACTTGTTACGATTGTCTTGTGTACATAACTGTATTATATACCTCTGTTATATGCTGTGACAAATGCTAATTCTAACATTGTATTAATTACTGTACTCTTAAAAATTCAGGGGTCAGTAAGATTTTTTTTAAAAACAAGTGTGTAAATTTAATTTTAATTTAAGTAATGTAATACTTTTATTCAGCAAGGATGCAATAAATTGATCAAAAGAGACTGTAAAGACATTTATAATATTACAAAAAAATTATATTTCAAATGAATGCTGTTCTTTTGAACTTTCTATTCATCAAAGAATCCTGAAAAAAACTATGTATCACAGTTACCGCAAAAATGTTAAGCAGCGCAACTGTTTTCAATATTTATAATAATAAATGTTTCTTAAACAGCAAATCAGCATCTTAGAATGATCTATGAAGATTATTTAACAGTGAAAACTGGAGTAATGTGTGGCAAAATTCAGCTTTGCCATGACAAGAATAAATTCTATTATTATATACATCAAATAAAAAAGTTATTTTAAATTGCAATACTATTTCACAATATTTTTACTGTAGTTTTGGCAAAATAAATGCATACATCCTTGGTGAACATAAGACTCTGTTAGTAGCATTTTCACTCTGTTCCTGTTTACAGGCGTAAGCATATACAACAAAGAGCAGATCCACAAGTCAACACCTGTGTCAATACTTGTTAACTGAGACCATGCTTGCGATGTGTGCAACATTAGTTAGCTCCTTATTGTGTTATCCATCTATCACTCAACCTTTCCACATTACCATTTTGTGTTCCCAAACTTTCAACACTGCTTAAAGAAATGGGTTTCTGTGTGTTTTTAACTTAACCATTAACCTATTAGTATTTATACCAATCTTTTTCTCTTTTTTTTTTTTGATACGAGGCTGAAAAGAAAGACAAGAAAATCCATCATAAAACACAAAACAGTTTTCTGACATTATACAACAACATGTAACCCATAATCATTCCCTGATCACTGCCTTAATAAATCACTGCCCAAATGAAATACCTTAAACATTACTTTTAAAGCTAGTCGGTAACACTTTACAATTAGGTTTATTAGTTAACATTAGTTAACAACATTAGTTAACATGAACTAATAATGAACTGCATAAGTGCAGCATTTATTAATTGTCATAGGGTGACTTATGAGGAATTATCATTATTATTTACAGCATTTATTAATCTTTGTTAATGTTAATTTCAACATTTCCTAATATTACAATCTTGTCAACATTAGTTAATGCACTGTGAACTAACATGAACAAACAATGAACAACTATATTTTCATTAACTAACATTAACGAAGATTAGTAAATACAGTAACAAATTTATTGCTCATGGTTAATTCATGTTAGTTAATAAATTAACAAATGTTTAACTAATAAACCTTATTGTAAAGTGTTAACAGTTAGTCTTACCTTTGGATGCATTCTCTTCTTCAGCACAGGAGTGTATTCAGTGCAGGTGTATGTAATACAGGGGTCAGTTGTTGAATTGTGAGTGTTGCTAAAGGAAGGAAGCTGGCTGTGTCCACTGCCGCCTGCATTTGATTTGTTGAGGGAAATATACAGACATGTACATGTACACGCACACACAAACAAACACTGCGTCATAACGAGAGTAATTGTGTGCATCTGCTGCTCTTTATTGGATAGGTGAATGACCTGCAGGCTTCTTTTCATCACAATGAGCCTTTATCTCTGATCTCTCATCCAGCCTCAACGCACACAATCAGCAGCTGCGGCTACATTTTACTTGTGAATACTCCACAGTCAACTTTACAATTGTTGGAATATACCACCAATGGTGATTGTTCATTATTTGCCACACAAAAGTCTTATAATATCAAAAGTCTGTATATGTAATGACAATGCATTTCCTGTTACAGATGCATCATGACCTGTGTCAGTTTCATTTCCTGTGTAATGTTAATCTATTCAGTCACTGAACATCTATGGAAAATGTTAAATGACTCAACAGATTTCACCCTTGCCCTGTGCCATCTCTGGTAATTCAGATATCTCAAGACACACACATACAGCACACACACACACACACACACACACACACACACACACACACACACACACACACACACACACACAACAATAAACTTGTTTTTAGACTTTCAGTAGACATAATGATTTTTATAATGTACAAACTGTATATTCTATCCTCTAGTTCTACCCATAAACCTACTCATCACAGAAATCGTTCTTCATTTTTACATTTAAAAAAAACATAATTTAGTATGTTGTATAAGCCGTTTTTCAGATGGGGCCAGACCAAATGTCCACACAGCACCAAAAATTTCAAGTTTTACTTTCTTTGTGGGGACATTTGGTCTTCACAATGTAGGTTAAACAGGATCACACACACACAGGTTTGTTTTTGTGAATTGTGGGGACATTCCATAGGCGTAATGGTTTTTATACTATACAAACTGTACATTCTATCCCCCTACACTACCCCTACCCACAGGAAACTGTGCACATTTTTACTTTCTCAACAAAAAAAAAACTAATTCTGTATGATTTATAAGGGGGTAATGTCCTCATAAGTCACCCTATGACACCCTATGACAAGTAATACCTATGTCATACTCATGTCATTATACAAATTTGTGTCCTGATATGTCACAAAAACGCACGTGCACACACACACGTCTGGCTTACTATCCTTGTAGGGACTCTATATAGACATAATGGTTTTTATACAAACTGTATTTTCTATCCCCTACCCCTAAACCTACCCATCACAGAAAACCTTCTGCATTTTTACATTTTCAAAAAACATCATTTAGTATGTTTATTAATCCATTTCCCCCATGGGGACTGCTGGCTGGTAACACAAAATATTTCCACAACATGATTCATATGAATCAGGGTTAATATAACTAAAAAAAAACACTTGAAATAAAAACAACATTAAGTGAAATCAGCTAGTTGACAAGGCAACATTTTTCATTTTCATTTACTTTAAAAGTTGAAGTACTAAAATAACTAAAACTATATAGACTAAAACTAAAAAAATAATAAAAACTATACAGACATATAAAAAGTAATATGACAAAAAAAATAAAAAAAAAATAACAGAAAATATAAAAATAAATAGTTCAAAATTGTAACTAAAACTATATCAATAAAACTAAAATAACACTGACATGAATATGAGCTTGAAGAAAGTGCTTATGCTAAAGGGATTGGAGTTTGCTGCTGCTCTATCTATCTGAGCATGGCTGGCTTTTGTAAATCAGCCTGAGGGTTTGAAGACTGGTGGGTGATCTTCCATCACCTGCCCTATGTTCAGCACAAATACACACACGCACAAATACACACACACACAGGTTTGTTTTTGTGATTTGTGGGGACATTCCATAGGTGTAATGGTTTTTATACTGTACAAACCTTATTTTCTATCCCCCTACAGTACCCCTACACCTAAACCTAACCATCACAGGAAACTGTGCACATTTTTACTTTCTCCAGAAAATGCATTCTGTATGATTTATAAGCCTTTTGAAAAATGGGGACATGGGGTAATGTCCTCATAAGTCACCCTCTCCTTGTAATACCTATATCATACCCATATCATTATACAAATTTGTGTCCTGATATGTCACAACACACACACACACGCACGCACACACACACACACACACGCACGCACGCACGCACGCACGCACGCACGCACGCACGCACGCACACACACACACACACACACACACACACACACACACACACACACACACACATTTGCATTCATGTGTTTTTGATTAAACTGTTATGAGGACATGCATATTTGTTATTCAGAATGAATATGTTTATTTAGTGTTTTTAATACATTTAATATATATCTTTTTTATATTTTTGTTCACCATACAGACAGAGAGAGAAACACATAGAAGAGTCATGTAAAGCTGTATGTAAGAATTAGGTTATGACAAATGAAAGCAACTTGTTGCTAACTGATAATTTGTTGAACAATAAATCTGCAGTTGACATGACAAGAATGTTTTAGCTGAACAAGACATTTTTATTTAGTGACTAAACATATATAGATTGGAAGTGTCACTGTTATTATCTACCTCCTAGTCCGGTGAGAAACATGGATTTTGAGTCCCCCCCAACCCCCAACCCCCACTAAGCCAGCATTCAAGGTGTAGGTAATCACCTGTTCCGTTCCAGGAAGCAACTTACATCCGAGTCTACTGATGCGGTTAACTGATGGCTGTCATTTAAAGGATGTCATATTTTTCATCATAACAAGTTTCAAAGGTGTTACATGTGTAAAGGGTCTATGTGGATTTACGTGCCATGAAAGGCACATCCAAGCTTTCATGTTTGTTATGCGTATGGGCCATAATTTGCCTTAATTGCCACTGCAATGCACTACACACTTCCTACATGAGCTGAGACTATAAACATTGGAACACTCAGAAAGTAACCACTAATGAAAGACTCTTTCTTTCTTTTCTTCTTTTTTTCGCTCACCGTTTAATTTGGGTAATTGACGTCGGTCCATTAAAACACGGGACAGGTTGCTCTTCCACACTAGAGCTCGACGTCTTGCTCTTGTACACAGCCTCATTGTGGTCAGGACAGTTTTAATACAACAATGCAGACAATTACTGTTATGTTTTGGCTGTCTGTTATTTCTGCAGTACAGTGCCTGGATTCCAACATTATCCGCTCCTCCAGAGAAATAACAAACTCTCAAGAGGTAAGAATATACATATTAAACCTTTTTTTTTTTTCCTAAACATGTTTATCATGAAACAATATCACACAACTAATGAACACACAAAGCTGTTAGTGTCATAGCAGATGATTTCTTATTCTTTCTTATGCACTTTTACAACTATTAATCGTGTTAAAATCTGTATGACACAAGCTCAACTATCTCTTCCAGTCAGTATTGCATTTACGGAGTGACGAAGTTGCAAATTCCCATAATTCTGTTAGAAGAACCTCAGGTCTCCAAGGAGAAACTTTGCCTCCTGTGCAAGACTGCACCGCTGCACAAGTAAGATATTCCTTCAATTTTTTTCAACACTATATTACAGTTTTTTTCAATTGCTAACATCGTTTTGTCTAGTCACATTTTCAAAACTCTAAACACAATTAGCACAACATACCATTAACACAATTCATGTCATTTTCACACAATATCAATTTACACGTTTCTAAAATTCTTAAATTTTTTCATACAAGTTTACCCAATACCAAAATCATGGATCTTTCTGATCGTATTTACAAATGCTTACACAAAGTATGTCAGAATTGAAGACCTAATGTTCTAATCTATAGTACAAAACAGCAGCTCAAAAGTATTGAAAAAAATATCAGATCACTGAAATATTGAGAAATCGCAGATTCCAATCTCAGTTTGAAGCATAGTCAGGTGTTGAAGTTCTTTTCATTACGTGGACATACAGTAAAATAGGACTCTATGAATTGGTTTTGTTCAGTGTGGATGTGGAACCACTCAGAGGAGCAGAGAGAGAGAAAAATAATGTCTGGGTGAGTGAGAGGAATAGATGGAGGAGATGGATCAGGACAAGTGAGAAGAAGAGGTAGGGGAGAGGAGGAAGAATGTGTGCTGGACTGTGCATCTCTATGCTTTACCCCTCACAATTCTGACTTTTTTCTTTCGATTACTAGCTTATAGTTTATTACTGACTTTTTTTTCAGAATTGTGACATAAAAAGCCACAATAACCTTTTATTTTTTCCATAACCAAAGGCCATGTTGGATTTGTTGATGATCAATGGCAGCAATTTCATGTTTTCATTTCAGAAAAAGCTTTGTGTAAAGCTTTTACTACAACGATTTTAGTACCACTGTTCTATATACGCAGAATATGCAGTCTGTGTAGGGCACTAATTAAGGGGGCACCATCAACTCCACACACCCACCCCCAGAAAGAGATTTCAACCAAGAGGGCAACTAAAGTTCTGCATAGGAAACCCATTTGACCTGTGGCTGTCCCGGGCAATTTTGTTATTTTATTCTTCTTCTTTTTTTCTACTGTACATTCTATAAAGTAATGCCTTATGCACTTCAAAATAGTATGTTGCTATGTTGCCAAGAATGCACACTTTCAACACTCAACCAAAAACATAGAATGGCTTACAGTAAAAGGAAACTGAATTATATAAAAACTATGGATTTCATATTGTCTGCAGGTGAAACATGACAAGTAATGCAGTTTTTGTAATGCCATCAACTGTTAATATTTTGACAGTCATTGCACAATGATTGACTAAATGTTCATGTTGGATAGAAAACTAGTGCTAGTGTTTTGACCGAACGGCTCGATTTTGAATCAGATTTGCTGTGTTTTGATAGAGTTAGTATATGTAGATAATGGTTTTTAGCATTTTGAAATGTAGAGTTTGTATTTATTTAACAAAATATGGTTTTGGGCAGAAAATTGTGTAATGTAGGTATGTTGCTGTGTTAAGAGTTTAGAAAAAAAGTACTTTAAGTATTGATAAACGCTTGTTAGCAATTGAAAAAAAAAAAAAAAAAAAAAAAAAAACTGTTAAGTTATGTCTGACCATGTCTCATTGGATAGCTTAATATCATTAATATCAAACTTACAATGCCAATTTTCATTCAGCAAATTCAAGTTCATTAATGGACATTCTTTCAGAAATTAAAGGCTTATTAAAAATGACTCTTTTTCACAAGGCAACTGACTGCAAAGGCTCCAAGAAAAAACAGCATAATACTGCCAAGACAAAGGTTCAGTTGGATGGGCGAGGAAGTCAGAAAGGTGAGGAGAGAGATTTATTTATGTTTGCATTTTTTTTTTCTTTTTAAACTTAAAGTCATGTTTTTGATGATCATGAAAAAACGATGATCCTTTGTTGATGATCCTTTGTTCAGGTGTTGATTAATGTTAGTAATTTTCCCCATTCTTGCAAGTTCTGTAAAAACTCTTCACAGGTAATCGTTGCTGTGTCAACAACAGGATATATATCTACAGTACAGTTATATATAGCACAACAGAGGATAAAAATACAAATTATCAAACTGTTAATTCAAAATTAACAGTTCCTTACTAGGATAAACTATTAATAAAGTAGGACAAGGCTAGGACTGGTTACCAGTTTTCATATTAAGTATGACATGTAGCCTTAATAAAAAAATTCAAAAATAATATGTGTGGAAAAAAATAGTGATCACCCAATACTGATTTTTTTGATGGGCAAAACCGATGTCTTGAGGGCAGTATGATCGATATATATATTATATTACACTATTTAATTTAAAGATAGTAAAAATATAATTGCTGAAATTAAATTGCACTCAGATTCTTTTATGCTGTTTACAGAGGCTTGGGCTGTCACAAGTGTTATTTCTCTAAGCCTATTTCAGTAGTAGCTATGTGCAGAAACCTGTATGACAACATCAAAGTGTATAGTTATTACCTAATAAGTTTTTTGTTATAAGGTCATTTGTAAGGTAAGACATTTCTTTTAAGATAATATGCAAATTTTACCCTGTTAAACATTTTCTTTGTAAGTTTAAGAAAGACATTACATTACTGCCCTAATTACCTTTTTTTTTTCGCTTGCAGTGCCCGAGATGTCCCCGTGCGTGCGCTCGCGCGACTGTGAAGAAGGTCTGTGCTGCGCGCTGTACTTGACTGGCAGGAGATGTCAGCGCGTGCCTGCTCTGGGCGAGGTCTGCCTGTTGCGTGGACGCGCCAAATTCCGCCGAAGACTGGACCGCTGCGACTGCGAGAAGAACCTGTACTGCCGTGTGCAACCTGATAGTCCTCGTGGACAGGGAGTGTGTCATCCTGATCCGAGGAGCTAAGAGGACTGTTTAATCACAGACATCTAAGGAACGGGGCGTGAATTATTATTTAGTTCAGTAAATTCAGAGTATTTTTGAAGTAATCATTAAAGGGTAGTTCACCCCAAAATGAAAATAATGTCATTTATTACTCACCCTCATGCCGTTCCACACCCGTAAGACCTTCGTTCAACTTCGGAACAAAAATTAAGATATTTTTGTTGAAATCCTATGGCTCAGTGAGGCTTCTATAGCCAGCAATGACATTTCTTCTCTCAAGATCCGTTAACGTACTAAAAACATATTTAAATCAGTTCATGTGAGTACAGTGGTTCAATATTAATATTATAAAGCCATGAGAATATTTTTGGTGCGGCAAAAAACAAAACAACGACTTATATAGTGATGAACGATTTCAAAACACTGCTTCAGGAAGCTTCGAAGTGTTATGATTCTTCTGTGTCAAATCATGATTCGGATGGCGTGTCAAACCGCCAAACTGCTGAAATCACGTGACTTTGGCGCTCCGAACCGCTGATTCGACACGCTGATTCATAATGCTCCGAAGCTTCCTGAAGCAGTGTTTTGAAATTGGCAATCACTATATAAATCGTTATTATTTTTTTTTTTTTTTGGCACACCAAAAATATTCTCGTTGCTTTATAATATTAATATTGAACCACTGTACTTACATGAACTTATTTAAATATGTTTTTAGTACCTTTATGGATTGAGAGAGGAAATGTCATTGCTCCCTATGCAGGCCTCACGGAGCCATCGGATTTCAACAAAAATATCTTAATTTGCGTTCCGAAGATTAACGAAGGTCTTATGGGTGTGGAACGGCATGAGGGCGAGTAATAAATGACAGAATTTAAATTTTTGGGTGAACTAACCCTTTAAGAGGTCATTCTAAAATTACTAAATTACTGCTATTCCTTTGCTTCTAAAATGTGTATAAGTCGAAAAAAGAGAAAAACGCAAACGCGCTGACAACAGAGCACATGGCTTTGGTTTTCTTTTCCTGTACCTTTAAATCTGTACAAACGTTTGAGGCGAGCACCCTCTGTCGGGTGAATAAGTTTGCTGAGCCTTGTCTCCCGTATCTTTTGCCAAATTTACACTGAAGTGCCATTTTATGTCTTTACACAGACTGTTTATTGCTTTTCAGAGGTGGCATAAATGCATTTACACAGCAATTACTAGTATATTTTGATACCGGTGTTGAGGTGAGTCAGACCTGACACCATTTAATCTTGCTTAAATATTAAGCAGGCACAGAGCAGCTCAGTTCAGATGTCATGGAGCACTCACGGAATGAGCTGATGAACTGAATTAAACATAAGTTAGACATATATTGTGCAGTGTTGAATAGCTTCCATGACCAGCATTAGTGAGAAATGTACAAATCTACCCCACTCAGACTTATTTTTAATAAATTCCTACTCCAACATCATTCAACAATGGAGTAGTCCTTACATCTTTACTATTTGAATAACCAGATTGTCAAAACTTTAAGGTTCTTAATGTAGTTTTTGAATGCATCTTACTAAAAATGTATGTACATGCACAAAGAATTATGTTTTTAACCATTGTTCAGAGCACACTTGATTAAGTTATTCAATAAAACCTGGCCAAAGCAATTCAGTTTTTAAATCTTACATTCATCTAAATGCAACGCAATGACAAACATGCATTTGCCTTAATAGGGCCAAGCAGGCTCTGGTGATTACATGTTCAATGAGGTCATTTGAATTTGGCATTGAACGTTCACACAGCTAAGATTACATTTGTCAGCTGTCATCTTGGCTGGCATCATTACTTATAAAGATAGGAATAACATTATGCTGAATGACACTGCATTTAATAAGAAAGTCATCATTGTTATTTATGAAATATTGCAGTGATTATTACAACTGATTTATACAGGCATGCACATTTTTTATATTCATGTGCCCCCATGTTCTTTAAGCAAAAACATGAACTCCTCCTAACAACACCTCTTCTCTGATGGCATGTGCACCGGTGGGACAATAACCTCTTCCCCACAGTAATCAGTCTCACACACACACACACAGCAATTACAAAATTACAACATAATCCAATCAATTCCTGATGGATGAAATAATGACCCACCCTACATTTTGTTCCTTATTCAAGACATTTCACTCAGACATAGGTCACAATATAGTAGAGCCCCTAAGGAGACAAAGTAACCCAAAACAATAAAAATAAAAAAGGAGGGAAGTGAAAATTTTATATCAATGCTTTTGCATCCTCTTGCAAAAGTATTGCATTCCACTGAGAAACTTTACATTCCCTCGCAAAACCACATTACTATGTCCCTTTGGGAGTTCTGTACAATAGGGGGAAAAGGGCATGTGCAATTTCAGTTTCATGTCAACTTTTAAAAAAGGCTTGAATGAATGGGTCGCAAAAAAAAAAAAATTCTAGCAAAGCTCCTCCATTGGACCACCATTCATAGTGACCATGTCTATTTTTATACATATACACATGGTATATTCAAAATCTTAAGACACAATATAGACTTGTTTGAAGAACAGAGGTAAAAGTTACCTGGAGGGCAAGTCTATTAACAAAAACTGCTGTGACCAGATTCAGTGAAGTACTGAACTCCTAACTAAATGTCTTCACTAAACTACTAGATTTGAGCTAGACCAGCAAGTTCATTATTAATCTTAAGCAACAAAACAGACAAATTTTAAGAATTAAAGAGAAACTGAAACAAGAGGTATTACGTTTAATGTCATTGTTCCCCTTTATTTTCAGGCTTTGATACAAATTAAAGGCCTACAAGACTTAATCTGCAAATGAAAACAAAACAGCGAAGGCAACTCATCAGACAAAGATGGACAACTGAAGGAGGTGGTGGTGGGGAGGAGGGAGGGAACTTGGATGGGAATGTTGTGGTTAGCGGCAGGATTTAAGAAAGGGGGCACTGAGGGGTACTAGACTAGGGTTTGGGTGAATGTTAGTGGAAGGGGTGTTTACAATTGGCCACAGTTCGCAATGGCAACCTTGGCACTGGTCTTTCCACTGCTAGAACCGTAGCCCTCCACCTTCTTGATGATGTCCAGGCCATCCACAACCTCTCCGAAGACAACATGCTTGCCGTCCAGCCTGGTGGAAAGAAATCGTGGATGAAAAGTCAGGACAGGACAAGACACTCCACAGCATGGATCCAGGAGTGTTTTAACATGGTCATTCACAATTCTTTTGCTCACCATGAAGTCTTTTCTGTGCAGATGAAGAACTGGGAACCATTGGTGTTGGGGCCTGCATTGGCCATGGACAGGATGCCACTGCCAGTGTGTTTCAGGGTAAAGTTCTCATCCTCAAACTTGCTGCCATAAATTGACTTGCCACCAGTTCCATCGTGTTTCGTGAAGTCACCTCCCTGTATCCAAAGGTCTCAAGATTAGAACTGAGTGTCAAAAAACTACTAAGATCACAGAAGGCTATTGGGACTAAATCTTTTATACCTGGCACATGAAGCCGGGGATGACACGATGGAAGGTGGATCCTTTGTAGCCATAGCCAGGCTGACCTGTGCACAACTGCCTGAAGTTCTCTGCAAGATGACAGACAGGTGATGAGTACTTTTATGATCACACACACGGGAAAAGTACTAATAATAAAATAAATATAAATACCTGCAGTTCTGGGGACAACATCAGCTCTCAGCTGTTAAAAGAAAACGTCACAAATTAACATTTAAAATGACTGCAGCAGCAATAAGGTGTTCAAGTGAGTGACTACATCATGCAGCCAATTAAGCGAAATAGAAACAAGCTCGTGTGGAGACCGAGTGTCTCATCTTCATGCGACTGACAAACACCTCCAGTTCATGCAGCCTGACAAACACCTCCAGTTAAACCGCGACAATGCAGAAGACAAAATAATCTGGGCTTTCAAGGCAGTGCAGCACATTGTACAGTTTTGCTCGCACAAAATGTATTGACTGTAGACTCACTTTAAGTGCTTATAAGAAATCCTGACCACGCGCGTCTGTAACATTTTCTGAGTTTTACTAGACTAAAACTAAAATGGCCGCTCAGAAAGTATACATTTACTAGCGCAAGTAATGCAGTGTTAAACACTTTTTTTAATACCCCCTCCTCCAAATTAACTTTAATATTAGTCAAATTCAAAAGTACAACTACATTTGAAAAAAAAAACAAGGAGTCTAGCGGCTAGTGTATGGAAATCTCAGCCTGGGCTGCGAGAACGGTACCCTCCCATCCCCCTCCACACACCCCGGCGAACTTTCCAGAACATCTTTCCACAGAGATTGCCGGATGCGATTTCAGCATCCGGCATATATTTGATAAAAATATATTTAAAAAATAAATAAGCGCTGACTTTGTCGCAATTGTTTGAGTTTCTGTGTGGCATGAAGTTTGGACACCGCAAAATAAAGTCGCCTTCAGAGAATCCGGGTTAAACAAAAGATCTGTGGCCCATTCATTCAATGCGTACTGCTGCATGATACATTTCTGCATTCTTCCCAAAGCAAGCGCTGGAACCGCAAAGTCTTTGTCTATTCTGTGGTAAACTCTTCGTATGAGACAAGTTATTCTGTCAGTAAACTTTATTGGCAGCATTCAAGAATATAAGCGTGCTGTAGGTGAAGTACCACGTAGGGTTAACGCGGCCTAGTGCGGCGCGTGCTTAGTATTACAGCTTTACTTGCAAAGTAGGTTTTGCCGATACCTACGTTATATAACAATAACAGCAGTTTTATGCAAATACCTCAAAGCGTCACTATGGAAATGAACAATTTATAGCCCGACTGATGAAATCTAACATTAAAACCCTACATACTGCCAGATTCACAACATCACTGTTGCTCGTTGCACAATGCTGCAAAATTGTACACGGGATTAACGTTAGATATAAATCAAGCAAGCCGTTTTGGCCGGGAGTATTTATAGCACCGTTAGGCTAAAGGTTATACATTTGTTTGCCAGGTAATTGCACAAACAGGTTAAGCATGACTGAATCATGAGATTTGTCTAGCAGAAATGCAAAACACTTAAATGGTACAAGGATATTCAAGTTCTGCAGCACAGCAGGGTTTAGGTGCACATAACATAAGGTAGCCTAGCACATGCGGCTATCGATGAGACCCGCTCAAGAAAGGCGTTTGCACGACTTGCAGGAAAAATGTCAGTGAGTTGTTCCTTGCAATAAGGCTAAGGTGAAATTAAAAATATTATGTGAAGCTTTACCTCCATAATCACTCTTCCAAGTGGATTGCCGTTGGCGGTGAGATCGAAGAAAACTCTAGGCCTTGCCATGGCTTTAAATTATTTTGCGCTTAGATGATGCTCGGCTGAAGCGCCTCAACAGTGTGTCACTAACTGCCTTGGAATGGAGGAAAGACCAGATGAAGGCCGCCAAGCTATATAATTACAGGAGAGGGACGTCATGAAGCTGCAACTGTCCAATAAGAGCGTGTCGATGCTTTGAAAGACACAAATATGAACCAATGAAAAATCTTTATTGAGAATTTGCAGTCGACATGCGCTTTTGGGCATGCGGCAGCGGCATTAAGTCGTGTATATTGCTGTTAACATGAAATGCGTCCAATTTTGGCTTGGTGATACTTTAAAACAGGGGTGCAAAACTCAGTCCTGCAGTGTTTAGTTTCAACACGCATACCTGTAGGTTTCAAATAAGCCTGAATTACTTATTTATCTGGATCAAGTGCGTTTAGTTAGGGTTGAAGCTAAACTCTGCAGGGCTGTGGCCCTCCAGGAACTGTTTTTTTTTTAAAACAAACAAACAAACACACACACACACACACACAATACACCATTTGGATGTCCTGTAAGAGCAAATTCAGTGCTTTTCCAGAGATTCCAAACGTTTGAAAGTTTCATAATGACAACTCCCTCTCATTGGTCTTTAACTGACATTAATTTAGTGATCAAATTTAACACTTCAACATATCAGGAAAACGTTTTGGGGTTTCAAATCAAAATATGACTTTGTCACAAAACAGGACGTCAACTTCATACATGTCCACTGTAGAGGACACCAGGACTTAAAGCATGTTTATCAGGCATTTTGGGAGACACGACAAGTGAATAGGGAAATAAATTATATATCAATATTCCTATGAAATATTAGATATTATGAAAATCTTGCCAATTATTACTCACACTATTATACTTATTTTTTCCACTACATGTCGCCCCAAGAACACAATATGCAAATTATTTAGTTACAAGAAGAAGGTCTAGTTTTATTTTTATAGTGCCTTTCCATAGCTCAAGGTCACTTTACATTGTGCACACCCACATAGACAATATAAGCCACATAAGGCAGCATATAGCCACATTATCCAAAATACATATTAAATAGATGTTTTTAGCTGAGTCTTGAAGGTAGACAAAGATGATATATTACAAAGTGTAAGGGGTAATGAATTCCATAATTTAGGAGCATATATAGTTACATTGTATATAATGGGAAAACCCGCTTATAATCATCTTTGTACAAAGTTTGGTATAGAAAATCCTGAAACCTAAAAATGTATTTTAAAAAATCCCATTGTTTTTCCTTATTCATGAATTTCTATTTATTTTAAAAATTGAGTCCTGGTGTCCACTACAGAGGACATAGCATAACTTATGAATAAAATATTTTTCTCCATTTTTTTCTTATACTCTAAACAATGTAATAACATGAAAAAAATACTAAATTCACAAAACTTAGAGACAGAGAGAGTATTTTGTCATTGATTTTAGTTAACCCTTGGGTGCTGTTCGGGGTCTTTTTGACCCAAAATGACATTTGCTGAAATAATAATAAAAAAATGTTTGTCTTTGTCCAAATGGGACAAAAATGAGACTTTGTACAGTTGTCAACACTTTCAAGATATACAAATAAAAAAATGAATTGGGATGATATGTTTTCACGTTAGTGTGGAAAAAAAAGTCGCAATCATGATTAGAAAATGGAAAAAATTCATCCTCAAAATCAGAAACAATGCAGAACACACATAGACAGAAATGAAGTGGCACATTAAAACATCCACAATGCAAAATGATCATGCTCACACACGCACACACACACAGAATCCATGCTTTATCTGCTCATTTGTTATTGCTGTTCCGTTCATTGCGTTTTGATGTTCACGTCGTGTATTTGTACGTATGTAATATATGTCCATTTCTGTTGTTTATTTAGTAACTGAAGTGTAGATTAAATTAGTCAGTCAAGTCAAGTCAAGTCAAGTCAAGTCATTAAATTAGTAGAATTATATGAAAAGCAGATGTTTGAAACAAATAATAAACTCTAAAGACTTTTCTCTTTGTAACATCTTGTTCAGGTTTGATTCTAATTATAATGTAATTATTGAAAAACAGATTTTTTTTTTTCAGTACAAAAAAAATGCTAAACTTTGACAAAAAGTAATTTTTATTGTTATAATTGTTATTTTATAATATGTAGATATGAATCCAACTGGAAAAACTGTTAAACAGTGGAGCTCTGCAGCCATCTACTGGTTAAAGTGATAATTGTTTTACTTTTAAAAGCTGTTTTTGTATAAAAACCCATTTTAAAAAATGTTTTTTTATATAAATTTAAAAAATAACAAATCCTCCAAAAACTGCAGAAATGTGGAGTTAACACATTAATAAACGGAGTAAAATTACATTTGTTTAAAAAAAAAAAAAAAAAAAAAAAAAGGTTTCTAAGGCTCTCTGGAGACCCCAAACAGCACAAGTGTACACCACAAATGAACAGCGCATAAAGGTTAATATTAATAAATAAAAACATAATAAATCTTCTTGTTCGGTGAAACCATGGATCTAGAACAGCCTTCTTCATCCTTTTTGACTTTAAGGCCCCCCACTGTCCAACACAATATTAAAAGGCTGAGGCCCCCTAGTGGGTTCTTGCCCCCTGGTTGAGATCCACTGATCTAGACTCCATTAGCATATGTTGTGTCATCCTCAAAAAAAGTTCATGCCATCTTGCATAACACACAATCCAGTTTTTGTAACTAGTAATAAATGAATAACTTCAGGAATTTGAGAAGATTATGAGTTTATTGTATGAAGCTAAACCGTTACAAGAACAATCTGATTCCTCAAAAAACAAAATAAATAAAATAATTTGCTTTCTTTTTGAAAAAGCCAAAAAGATGTAACCGGTTTCTATTTAAAAGAGTGACCGCAAACAGGTGTAATTCTGTCTGTCTTGCCATATTAAATGTTCCTGCTGCTGGGTTGGGTTGTATGGCACAAGTTATCATATGGCTAGGATGGTTATGAATGGATTTTTGTCTGCATCAGGCTGCATCAATGATTAGCCAAGTGTGCAGAGTATACAATGCAATCTATAGATGATACTGGACGAGAAAAGAGGCACATACTGTAATGTAAATGTGCCGCAAAGAATTTTCCACACTGTCCTGATTTTGACATCAAGCCTTTTCTCCCCTGAATAAAGTAATTTTTACATAAATACAATCATACAACTGCAACATCCACTTGAGAGAACCAACTGTTTTTTCTTCATACCAGAAAACAGTGCAAAGGTACAGATAAAGTGTCATTTTTACCACTTACTTTACAATCTTGTCCACCAATGAAACACGGCAAATGTATGTGCCAAAATTCTCTCTTATTCTAACAAAATAAAAAACAAAAGAAAACAAACATACAAATTAAAGCCATATAGCCGTTGAAAGTTGGGATGCAAGTAGCATACAGAATTCATGACAACCCTACATGAAAGCTTAGGAAAAAGTGAAATTGGAGGCAAAGATGCCGATTACTATACGGGGAAGTTCTTAGCAGGATCTGAACTGTGCTTTGGTTGAAAATCCATTAGGTCCATTATTAAATTTGTGCTGTTTATTTATTTTCTGTGGTTTATTATATTTTTGTGTTGTTGAACTGGGCAACAAGGGTAAATAAGACTGAACTGAAAATTGTGGATACATGATACTGAACACAGGATAAACTGTATTACTATTATTTATGGGATGAATAAAATGGTTTGGTGTAGTGTATTTGGTTGCCGGGATGAAAGGGGTGTTTGTGAGTTTTTGTTTTCTTTGTTGATTGGAGGACAGATTTAGATGTGGTCTTTGAAGGCGTCCAGGTTAAAGGCAGTGTCGAGGAAACGCTTTAGCTCCAGAAGATGGGTGTTCTTGTTGCCAGTGGCCGGGGCAGCGGCAGGCTCACGGCCAGCATACCTGTGCACAGAAAGACAGAGTGAGGATTTGTGAGAATCTGTGAGAGCACCTGCAGTGTCACAGCTCTCTATGAGAAGACGAGAGTTTACCAGACAGGCTTGGCACGATTGATGGTGGTGCGCATGCGGGGCTTGACGTAGTCATAGTATCCCTGGTTCTTATGCTCCTCTTGACACCAGACTAGGTCAGCATTGGGATATTTGTCAGTCTCTGCCTTCACCAGGTCAAATGGGAAAGGAGAGAGCTGGGGAAGAGCAAAAGCATGAATCAGTCCACCGTTTACAATATATATAGGCCATTGCTGAAAGAACCCAAGCAAGGATTGTTGAGTTTCTACTGAAGACGTCGGTACCTGCTCAATGCGAGTGATAGCCACAGAGTTCTCCATGTTACGTGCTTTGCGTTCACGTGTAAGCTCATAATAGATTTTTCCTGTACAGAAGACAATGCGCTTGACCTCTGAGGGGTTTTGAGCTGCGAGTCCATCATCTGGGATCACACGCTGGAAATAAGTGCCTGTAGAGACACGCATGCATAATGACGTTTATTAGAATGATAACAGGAGAGATCTCACATCCAATACAGACACTCCAATAACCTTTATTGACAATCAAATGGCCCTGTTCTGAACCCTCCTTTAGCTTCCCCTGTACTACTGTTATATCTAAGTGCGGGAGATGCTCTCTTTTCTCCATTATGACTTGCCAGTGATTATTAAAGGGGAATATATGTTTTGTTCCAACATCCAGATTTAATTCTTGTAATTTGTTAAGCACTGATCCCATTCCAATTGCCTTTTGTTTTTAGTGTATGTATTTAAAGCTGTTTTCAGGTCTGTAAAGGGTATAGAACATTTTACTGGTTCTTTTGATAATGCTTCTTTGGCAACATTGTCTGCTTGCTCATTACCAGAGATTCCTAAGCGGCCAGGTACCCAGAAGAAAATAATAATAAAATGCTGTGATTCAAGAGATGACAATAAAATCTTAACAGTGGTTGGGTGATCACTTTTTATAGATTCCAATGCTTCAAAACATGATTTTGAATCAGTTATTATTAAAAAATTCTGTTGTGAAAAGTTTCAATGAACTCCAATGCCAATATTAGAGCATTTGCCTCTGCAGTGAAGATTGAACTCTGGTTAGGGATACGTGTACCCTGACATAGTTGATTAGTTGCAAAAGCTGCTGCCACTTGATTTCCAGATTTAGATCCATCTGTATATACTGGGGTATGCTGTTTCTCTTATGTCAAGAAATTATTGCTGATATTCATTCGGATGAGTTTTTGATTTTTGGTTTCTTGCTAAACCCAGATGAATTTTAGGTTTCTTAAGATTCCATGGAGAAATTCTGCAAAAATGTGTCTGTTCCAAAATGTTTAAATCCACTTTTAGATTTTCCAGGTGGCTTTTGAGTTCAGTGGCTCTAAATGATCGGATCGCAAACAGAGAAGCAAAACTGGGTTAAAGGGTAAGAATAAAAATTCACCTACAGGGTTACATGTGCTTGCGCCATTATAGATGCTCAGTGTGATAAACTCCTGACTCCCAAGATCATCTAACTGCATGACGTAAATTACGTTAATGATGAAATTTCACATTTATTTGCATTTTATTATTTCAACTCGTTAAGAATTTTGAATTAATCGCATGAGTTAATGTTGACAGCCCTAATAATTCCCAGTGCGCACAGAATTATCAGATTACTGAGTGCAGATTACGGAGTCCTTTTTAATAATAGGTTTACAGAATCAAGTTGCTACCTACAGAATAAATTTGTTTATTTTACAGGTTTATTTTTATCTAGTTAATTTTTAAATGATTTACTTCTTAATTAATTAAATATTATGTAAAATAAATAGAATTTAATTGTGGAAATTACACACGTTATATAGAATCTTTAAATTAGCACGATATATAGGCTTTCCTATTGGCCACTGGCCACTCTGCTCTCCAAGATATCACCTATCAAAAAAATACATATTGGCAGACCACAAATGAAAACTTTCCTTCTCATGTGTTTAAGCCATCAAACCAAAGTGGCACAACTGTTCTCTCTAAAATCTTCCCCCTAAAATCGATAATGAGAAAGAAACAGTTTCTGACCTGGTAGCATCTGGTCAAAGCTAGACTTTGCCTCCGGATGACGCAGAAGAGATTTGGGGGTGAAGATAATAAGCTAAAAAAATAAATAAATCAGTTAAAAATTCTAATCATTCATTTAAACACCAATAATGCATTTGATGAACTAATGAACATCCAGATGCTCTCAGATAGCTGAACTCACAGGTTTCCTGAAAGGAAGAAGGATCTGCCTCCTCATCACATGGAAATAGTTGGCAGGATTTGAACAGTTTACGACAATCCAGTTGCAGTCATACAGCTGACGCACCTCAAAGTCATCAGTGATTTTCTGCAGTCGAAATTAAAGGTACATATCGATATATTCTCTCTGGGAACGGCTATGAAATCTTTGCTTATACCAACACCATATGAATGTTTATAGACATGCTAGGTAGCCAGTCTTACAGGGTTAAAGTCGGGGTCGTCATTGCACATCTGCAGGAAGCGCTCTGGACGGGCAGACGAGTGCTCTGGACCCTGTGAAGGAACAAAATGAAAGAAAATCTTCAAATCCTTTACAGCCAGCTCACACAGGTGAGTGTGTGCAAAAGTGGAGCATGGAGATATGAATTGTGGGTAATATAGCCATACCATCCCCTCCATGCCATGTGGCAGCAGTAAGACAATGCCATTCTGGCGGACCCATTTAGCTTGGCCAGGGCAGATGAACTGGTCTATTATACACTGAGCTGTGTTATGGAAGTCTCCAAACTGGGCCTCCCACAGAACCAGAGCATTGGGACTGGCCATGGCAAAGCCCAACTCAAAGCCTAAGAAAAAGTCACACAGAATGAAAGAAAACAAGTTTCTATGAGCGTCCTCAACCTTTCATTTAAATGCAGAGATAATTTAACATGCACTCCGAGTGCCTGAATACCTAGAACTCCATACTCAGACAGAGAGCTGTTGCAGACAGTGTACGGGGCTTGGTTAGGGGATATGTGGTTCATGGGGATGCAAATCCTCTTGTCCACATTTTGATCATGGAGAACATGATGACGGTGACTGGAAATGCAACAAACAACAGGTCAGTAATCTCCTACACTGAATTGGAATCCAAAATAATGTTGCATTTGAAATAGTGGCTAAAATAAAAGTCTATCAAACAGAAAAATGTACAGTTACTACCCAACTAAATGTAATAATTATATTATTCTGGTAATTCTGACGTTTTGAATGATTTTGAAAATTGAATATTGAATGATTATGAATGTTGTTTATACCTGAAGGTTCCTCTCTCCGCATCTTGGCCACTGAGACGCACATGGATGCCCTCCTTGAGCAGAGAGCCAAAGGCCATGTACTCTCCCAGAGCCCAGTCCACCATCCTGTTCTTGATCATGTCACCACGGCCCTTCAGAATACGACTCAGACCTGTACACAAAGAGCATTATTGTAACAGAACATGAAATGTGTGCATATTTACATATTATTTTGTATGTCTAGTGTACCTCCATGAATTGTGAAATCCTCTACGGGTACTGATGACGCCACTTGACCAATGTGGGTCAGATCCTCCTCTGGCAGACCAGTGGATGGGCAGCTCATACTCTTGGGCTGGCCATCCAGAGTAAAAAAACCTGCACACCAAACACAATGAATTTACTGTAAGATCCACCAATCCACCAATTTCTTTTTTTGGACTATCATCATAAAGTCTGATACATATTGCAGCTTATTCTGAACTGCCCACTTTCAGATGGCCACAGCAAGATGCACCCAGAGATAAATGTGTAAAGATTTTTTTTTTAGGTTTAATAAATCACTTTAATTTGAGATAAAATGGAAATTCAACTAACCCATTTATATGTTATAAATCTTATTGTGAATGAATCATCCATTTGTGTTTTATTTACTTATTTATTTTTATCTTGCCTTCATAATTGAAGGATGCAATTCTTTTTAATTCAATAATATACACGTTCACACACACCTGGCCAGGGGGAGTCCAGCCAGTGCTTGATGTGGAGGATCTTCTCATCCTTTGAGCGAGCATGAGCTTCCTCACAGATTTTGTCATACTTGGAAATCTCTTCCTATGGACAGAGATGAGAAACACATTATAAGGACAGCTGAAGATACTAGGCAGCTAATTGGATCTGGGCAGGACTGACTGACCTCATACTCTTGTCGTGAGACGGCACCTTCGGCAATGAGCTTCTCAGCATATTTCTGAAGAACTCCTTTCTGTTTCTTGATCTGTTTGTACATCAGTGGCTGGGTGAACATCGGCTCATCCATCTCGTTGTGGCCGTTACGGCGATAACATACCTAAAGAAAAGAAGTCATTTGCCTTACCAATGTCACAAACTCCCAAAACATCACAATAAATTATAAAAGTGTATATAAAAGACACAAAAAACACTATCTCTCACCAGGTCTACCACCACATCTTTGTGGAAGGTGGCTCTCCACTCTGCGGCCACATTGCAAACGTACATCACAGCTTCAGGATCATCTGCATTGACGTGGAATATCGGGGCATTGACCACACGGGCAACATCAGTGGGATACGGAGAGGAACGTGCCATACGAGGATCTGTGGTGAAACCAATCTGAGAAAGATGCAGAGGGGTAGTAAGAGGACATCTGGTAGGGAACGGTACATCATGCATGGTTTTGATTGTGCACAAATACCTGGTTGTTGACAACCACATGCACAGTGCCATGTGTGGTGTAGGAGGGCAGATCACTCAGATGAAAGGTTTCATAGACAATGCCCTGACCTGCGAATGCAGCATCACCATGGAGTAGAATGGACATCACCTAATACAAAAACACAGCAGTTGGTTCAAATCAGGGCATATCATTCAAAAAAAATCTGAGCCATAACTGATCCATTTACAATACATCTTAAAGGTACTAAGGATGTACGGATATTAAAATTCTGCTCAAAATAAAATACTAAAATCATTTGTATAAGATCTACAAGTGAATTTAGGCATTGCAATGCACAGTATGAAAAATAGATATTAATTTAGATAATGGCTTAAGTTTACAGTGTTTTTAAATTATTAGTGTTTTTAAAGATTCATTTTTACTTAGTGTTAGATGATGGCACTGATATGCTTATTTAGACAACCTGCTTCATTAATTGTACTGTAACTGTAAAAAATTATATGTATGAACACAAATATCGACCTGTTAATGGGATATACTAGGAAAAATAAATCACAAAAATAAAAAATAGATTATGATTTTTTTCATTTGTTGTTGTCTTTATAATGAAGTCTGTATTTAACACATAAAAGAGTGATTATCACTTCCACACACAGAGGTATATAAAGTTGTACATTGATCATTTCTGAAAAAAGATGCAAGACGCAAACCCGCAGCAACGCGTTATGGCTGTCTGACAGCAGATACATATAATCAATAAACAGGAATTTTCCAACTTTTGAAAGATTCATTACCGTTTTGTACACGTTGTCATATTAGCGACCCTCCCCTCCCCCGACAAATGCTGTTGAACATCAAATCAGCATATTAGAATGATTTCTGAAGGATTAAGTAATGGATGTTGAAAATTAAAAAAAATATATATTTCAATTTGTAATCAAGTCAAGTCACCTTTATTTATATAGTGCTTTTTACAATGCAAATTGTGTCAAAGCAGCTTTACAGTGATAACTGGTATATAATTTTGGCTGAATTAAATGTCAAATGTCCCCAACTAAGCAAGCCAAAGGCGACGTAAGCCAAAGGCATGTAATGATATTTTACTGTATTTTTGATTAAATAAATGCAGCCTTGGGTGCATAAGAGAATAATCTACCCCAAACTTGTGAATAGTAATGTATGACAGTATTGTCACAGCCCTAGTTTGATGCACTTTATGTCTCACCCGATTGCCATCTGTGTCTCCACAATAGAACTGATCTGCCTTAGTCTTGCCCTGCACCACCGGGTTCACCGCTTCTAGATGGGAAGGGTTGGCCACCAATGACAATGTAATATTCCTGTCAGTCACACGATTTATCCTCCTGTGGTACATGCCCAAGTGGTACTTGACATCTCCTGAACCCTGTTACAGGTACCAACACAATCATCAGAACAAACACACACACATATATACATATATACACACACACACACACACATATTATATATATATATATATATATATATATATATATATATATATATATATATATATATATATATATATATATATATATACATACACAGTACAGTCCAAAAGTTTGGAACCACTAAGATTTTTAATGTTTTTAAAAGAAGTTTCGTCTGCTCACCAAGGCTACAATTATTTAATTACAAATACAGTAAAAAACAGTAATATTGTGAAATATTATTACAATTTAAAATAACTGTGTACTATTTAAATATATTTGACAAAGTAATTTATTCCTGTGATGCAAAGCTGAATTTTCAGCATCGTTACTCCAGTCTTCAGTGTCACATGATCCTTCAGAAATTATTCTAATATGCTGATTTGCTCCTCAATAAACATTTATGATTATTTTCAATGTTAAAAACAGTTGTGTACTTTTTTTTTTTTCAGGATTCCTTGATGAATAGAAAGTTCAAAAGAACAGCATTTATCTGAAATACAAAGCTTCTGTAGCATTATACACTACCGTTCAAAAGTTTGGGGTCAGTAAGAATTTTTATTTTTATTTTTTTGAAAAGAAATTAAAGAAATGAATACTTTTATTCAGCAAGGATGCATTAAATCAATCAAAAGTGGCAGTAAAGACATTTATAATGTTACAAAAGATTAGATTTCAGATAAACACTGTTCTTTTGAACTTTCTATTCATCAAATAATCCTGAAAAAAAATATTGTACACAAATATTTTGTACAACTGTACACATTAAATGTTTCTTGAGCAGCAGATCAGCATATTAGAATGACTTTTGGACTGTACTGTATATATATACACAAACAACTATGTCTGATGAAATAAGTTCATGAGGATCCAACAAAGTATATATAGACAAAAAAATGTCACTGACCTCATCAGCAGCTTCCAATTTAGAGTCAAACTGACAGAAAATCTGCTCCAGTTCCTTACGGATCACATTGGCAAGCACATTCAGACGCCCTCTATAGAGACAGACAGAAAAATAATTGATTCTATGAATCACCATAACAGCATGTAGCCACTGTAATATCAGTTATTTTCCCTTTTCCCCCTCCAAACATTTGCATCTCTTCCTCTACCTGTGAGGCATGCCCATGATGACAGCGTCTACTCCATTCTGGCTGGATTTATCAATGATGGTTTTGAGCGCAGGAATCAGACTCTCACAGCCCTCCAGTCCAAAGCGCTTCTCAGATGACCATTTCCTCTGCAGGAACTCCTCAAACCTGCAGAAATCAGCATGTGTAATATATTACAGAGTTGCAGTAAACATCAAATATGGGTTTCAACAACATCTTTTTAAAGTCACCATTAAATCAAAATTGTGCCGTCGTAATTTTTAATCAAAATAATTTCCCCTACATCTTGCAGTAACATCTGTTCTCTGATGTGTTTATTGGCACGAAGCCAGGATAACCTGTCACACACATGAGATTGCAGCAATATCAAATTTTTTTCAGAATATAAGAACTAGTTACTCATGTAAACGGCACAATATAAGTACATAGAATAAACAAGTAATAAGATCCTGGTTGATGAGTGATGATCTTCCAGCGTTGTTTCAGCTTTCAGCTGTGTGCTTCTATTCTATGGTGCACGGTAAATCAAGACCAATCAATCTGAGCGATCAAACCAATCCAAGCATGCTCCAGCTGTAAAACAGTGTCCGATTGGTCTCTAAACATCTCCCTACCCTATATACACACCGACCACACCTGTGATCTAGTTTCCATTGGTTGAACTTTCAAATGATGATAGAAAACACTGCGTCAGAAGTCCTATAGCTTTAGCCAAGCAGCATGTCATGTCACTCCGTGATCTATGCATTGGCTGCATCAGAAAACGTAGGCAGCTAACTTGTTGCCTCGCTGCCCTACCAGGGAATGACTTTGTAGGTAAAGTTTGCGCACGAGGTACATCACGAAACTGGCAGCATAACGGTTTAATGTTCTACAGCAAACTAGATGGAGTCTTGGTGAAAACTAAACAAATATTTAATTACTATAATAGTAATTTCTTGCTAGAAATTACATCAAAAGTGAAAAATGTTAGTCAAAACTGTCACAAACTGACCACCAACCACAACTTAAAAACACCATCTTTCTTTTTTTAGCTTAAAGGGATAATTCATCCAAAATGTAAATTCTGTCATAATTTACTCACCCTTAAGAACACAAAAGAAGATATTTTGAAGTATATGGGTAACTAAACCCATTACAGAAAATAACCAGTATGGAAAAAAATACTAAGGAAGTCAATAGTTTGGTTACCGACACCGGTTTGGTTACAGACATTCTTCAAAATATCAAGAAATCTCTTTAACTAGTTATGTCCGATTCATGAATTGAATTGTTCTTTTGTACTGGTTCTCAAAAGGCATTCAATTTGTTACATTTTTAGTTGAAAACAGTGTTGTGTAAACAGCTCCTTAGCTTTAAAATGACAACTATTTTGTGTTTTGTGTCCTTTAGTAGAAAAACAGCAAGGAGACTGCTTTAACATTTTAATAATGAACTGATAAACTAGTGATTTCTGTATTTTCGGCTGCAGTGATGAAGTTGACGATGCGGACTCGTCATCTCCACAGTCGTGGATGCACCTATATGCATGTTTTATATGGATTACATAACCAAAGAATATTTGTTTTCCATTTAAAAGTAGACATTTCACTTTCTATAGATATATTTTTCATGTCTGAGAAGCAAGTATACATGGAGATTCAGTTCTTTTTTTTTTTTTTTTTTTTTGCCACACTTAAGTTCACAGAGAGAGATGGCAGAAATAGCACTGTTTGCAGTAGGAAAGAAAAGAATAGTCACACCAAGACAAATGTTTGGTGCGAAGATTCGGTGCGCTAATCATTTTATTTTGAATGAAGGGCTGTTAATGTGTCTGTTCAGACCGATGCAAACATTCTGAGAGGTTTAATGCATGTATTCCCATAATGTGTTCCCAATACATTTGGCCTTTATGAGTGTGTGTGTACCTGGTGGAGCGAACCATGCGAGCCAGCAGTGTCCGCTTCTCCTCGAGGCTGAACTGCATGACTCCAGGCCTCTCAAACTTCTGTCTGATCCACTGACACTGGTCCAGGTCATTGATGAACATGAACTCAACCCCTATGTGTTGGCAATATGCCATCTGAGAAACACAACATTTTAGCAACAAGTAAATTGTTTTATTCCAAACTGAAAGAAAATACTACATAGTACTACTATAAAACACTTAAAATAATAATGCATTGTGACTGATAGGACACCTGTGTGAACTTGAGGAGAACTAACTAAAAACTGCATTTGAGTACACTTGGTTTGATATTTTATGATGCAATGCTGTAATAGGATTGAAAATGAATAAATAAATTACACTTTATAAAAAAACAAGCTTTTTTAACACTGTCGGAACCCTTCAAAAATTATTATTATTATTATTATTATTTTTTTTTTTTTGAATGATCTTTTTAGTTGTTTTAGCTTCCTTGTGGTTCTCACTCACCTCCAAGCGGCGGATGATCTCCCTGAGGGGCAGAGCGCTCTCATTGCCCCCAATAAAGGTGGTGGTGGGCAATCGGAATACTTTATCTAGATCAGACTCTTCCAACCCATAGAAACCTGACAGCCAAACACACAACATGTCCAACCCAACCCAGAGAGAAGGGCAAGGTGGAAAGGGAGGGGGACAGGGTCAACAGAAAAGAGAAGAAACAAAAGGCCAGCATGGATGCCAATGAGCGTGAAGAAGGGATGGAGGGGAATAAAGTAACAAAGCGAAAGGAAGAGAAGTCCAGATGTAGAGACAGGGAATGAGATAAATTATAGAAACAGTGAAACAAGAAAAGAAAAAAAAGACAGACAGACAGAGAGAGAAAAACAAAACAAAACAGTGAGTTAGTGTGGGATGGGGTAAATATGAAGATGACAGTGATGCCATGCATAACCAGATACATGGTGGATTGGAGTGTTACGGAAGCACAACAAAAAGCACCAGCCAATAGCACGATTCATGTTATAATTATAACAACAGCAAAGCAGACAAAATAAATAGGACATGAAGTATGAAGTGGTTAGTTAATGGATGGAAAAGGAGAACGAACAAGAGAAAATAAGACACAAAAGAAAGGTGGTTTAAAAATTGGTGAGTAGAGAGATGGAAATTTTGGGGTTTCAAAAAAAGAAGGAAAAAAATGGGTTAACATCATTATCACTGTCAATATAATATTGGTGTTAATAGTATCATTGCATTAAATGGTGTGGAAGTCAAAAACTATTTCATACACCGTTTTATTGTATACACTCAAGTATATACTTATAGCAAAAGATGCAGTTATCCAGTTAATATATCTAGAATTAATAAACATCAACTACTGTATTACTTTACAGTAAGAATTAAATGATTAAATATCTTTACACAGGGATGTTCTTTTAAAAATTGGTTATTAAATATTTATCAAAGTTTTATATATTATTATTTACAGCACAAGTTTTAATAAACATTTGAGGGTGGATCTCACAAAACCTGTCAGAAACATACCCTGGTCACAGATTCTATATAATCCACAGCAGCACTACTAATTCAAAAACCAAAACATGCAAGTTAACAAACTGACAGAACATTTTAGTTTTTGAATATTAAAACACTTATTGTTTCTTTGAATGCTTAGTATATTTGGGCAGTGCAAGTTAATTTTATAAATTAACAAAATACTGAGGCACATACCGCACCAACAAAAAATTAAACATGACATGCATTAGGCTGTTCAGGGATACTGATAGGTCAGCACACATGGAAACTGACCTGTCAGTGAGGCCATGCACCTCAAGGCATTTGAGTGTATATGTTAAAGAGAGAGATTAACCTATAGATCAAAGTGTTAATAAGAGCACTAATGAGAGCAAGATAGACAGAGAGAGGAAGAAAGAGAGGGTGAGCGCAGGGAGAGAGAATTAACTTGTTTCTAGTAGGGATGCACCAAAATTTTGGCTAACAAAAATTTCGGCCGAAACAACAATTTTCGGGGCAAAACAGTTTTGAAGAGCTGAAATCATTGACCAAAAATGCGATGTTCAATTAGAGCTTCTCTGCTGGTGCATTTTGACTGTTCAGCATCTATTCTGTGCTGTCGCAACAAGCTTTGTTACTTTTAATATGAAACAAAGTCTCAACTAAATTTTGCCAATTTAGTTCAAGCAGCAGAAGCATGAACATCAGACGGTATGTTGAAAGATATAGAACGACTTATTTTAATATATTATGTCTTATGTAATCTCTTAATCAGTGTTTCAACGGCAAAAAGACATCAATGTAACAGCTCGCAAACAATACGTCCTGTAACATTTCATTTACCTCAGGAAAGCCATTTAATGTACATATCTTGTTAGTTAGCTAGAAAAAAAAAAAAAAACTCTAGGGAGGAGCACTTTGCTAAATATATGCACTTTATTACATATTCATTATATTTTTACTTAAGCTGTTAGTGATGTCTTCATTATTTAATGTATTTTTAAATAAATCAGTCTTTAAAACAAATTATTACAGCCATCATGTAAATGTTTATAATTCACCAACAAACTGGGAGTAGAAACAGTTCCATTATAAAAAAAAAGTTGCCTTGTGTGCAATTTAAATTTTCGTTTTATTTGAGTGTTGAATATTAAATAAATGTAATTAATTATTTGATTATTCAAACGAATTTTCATTTTCAGAACATTTTAATTTAAGTAAAATGAATGAAATTAATTCATGAAATTAATTAAAGTCTAAAATTAACAATTATACAAAAAATATTTTAAAATAATTTAAAATAAATAAATAAATGAATAAAAATGTAATTTTTGGTTGCCGTTTCAGCCTAGAATTTTCATTTCGGTGCATCACTAGTTTCTAGGGGTGTATGTGTGCATGTGTGAATAGAAAAGTGTAGTTGTGTGTCTGTTGTTGTGTTGGGGATTTTACAAGAGCATCCAAATTAAACATGTAGACGTCATTAATCGCTACATAAAGCTTCCCTTCACCACATCTGAAGCTAGAGGACAGCAAAGCCACCAAAACACACTTGGCACAAAAATAACCTCTCCAAAAAGCCAGACCTTGAGCAGAAGCATTCTTAACTACAAACACAAATGTCCACATACACATCCCATCCAATTAAGAAATTAATGTATCCTAGTATTTTTGAACAGCCTCTTTTATGACTATGATCTTTTAAATCTCAAAACATTAAAGGAATATTATAACCATTAAAGGTTATTTTTATATTCGCCCAAATTTAGATCTTTTCAAAGGTTTTTTTTTTTTTTTTTTTTTTTTTTTTTTAAATTAATAATTAAAACTCCACAAACAAAAAATAACAGTTTCAGATTTTAAACCCTCAAACCATTTGTTTGGTAGGAAAGCATACTACTATAAAAAAAAATTCTTTGTTTTATAAACTGAGGGATTAGTTGAAATTGCAGTTTGTGGTATTCAACATTATATAAATGATGTACAAAGACAATAAGCTTAAAATAATAAATACATTTTTCCTTTTAACATGACTGGCATATTGTCCTACAATCATTATCCAAACATTTTAGTTTTAGTCTTTGTGTCTTTTGGTGTATAATTTGGCAAATACTTACTAATCAAAATCTATTCAAAATTTCTATTAAAAACAATGAAGCTAAAACATAAAACTAAGGGAAAAGTAATCTCTGTACATTTCTGAGTGCTATGTTTCCCCGTTTAAATATGGAACAGCAGTTACCATATAGTTCTTAACATGCTGTATGGGATTCTGGACATTACAGAAGTATGACAGTATTCATGTAGACTACTGAGCCATTCACCATAGCACCAGCATAAACATGGACTCATGTGCTGGCACACACACACTCATGACACAGACCATGGAATCAAGACTTCTGTGTCTTTTTGGCTAATTGAAATAGTGCAGCTGCTAACACAATGCTATGCAAAACAGGCATTAATAAATCACTCTTACTATTTTTTTTTTTTTTTTTTTTGGACAGCTGTTTAGAGCATATCAATTACCCTTTTCCCAATTACAGGTTTGAGAAATTTCAGCAAAGTGAAATTCAGACTCTGTAAAGCAAGGTAAAAATAGAGATATACATTTAGTATCTCTAAAGCAGTTAAGTTCTCCAAAGCAACAAACTTTTAAGCATTCATATATCTGATTTGACCAATATATCAACAAAAACATAACAGCAAATACAGAAAATGTACATTTTGTCATTACATTACTACATAAGTATCACCATTACTATCACCAAAAGGCTTAACCTTATTTGACTATAAACAAAACAAAAAGCATACTAAAATGCCAAACAATAAGTTTAAAACGGTGTGGCTCAAGCGTCTATCTATTTAGAGTTCTCAGTATACAAAGTAATACTTTTATTCAATTTAATGAATCCTTGTTGATCAAAAGTGACAGTAAAGACTTTTATATTGTCTTTTATTTAAAGCTGCAGTCCGCAACTTTTTTTGTGTTAAAAATTTGCAAAAATTATATAATGAGAATATACAACATGAATCCATTTTCCAAACCGTGTTTTTGTCTTATCCTGAATCATTATGGTACACTTATAATAAGTGTTTATATTTGGACTATTTCAGACCGGACTGGTAGGACTCGCCGCAGAGTATCACAGTAACTGCGTGAATCGCCATAGACATACACGGAGAAAAGTAGCTCCGGCTAGAATGTTCCTCCGCAAGACGCGTGCAGTTCTGTTTATTAACGGCTAGAGGGCCAAAAATCGCGGACAGCAGCTTTAAAAAAAATTCTGTTTCAAATTAAATGCTGTTCTTTTGAACTTTTCTTTAAAGAATCCTGGAAAAAATGTACACGCCATTCAACAAAGTGCTCAAGACAAGGATTAGTAAAGCTTCTCTAGAATTTTTATGTTCACAGTCTCTTTATTCTAATTAACTGATATAATATATCTATTTTCAGAAAGACTTTTTTTTTTATGTATTTAAACATTAGTTACTGCTGCCATTCTTAGATACCAAAGAACATTTAGGATTTTATTTTCAAATTCTACAAATTCTTCAAAATTATGAAAAATATAATGCAATAAACCAAAGTGGCCACAAAGCTAACTAGCACTGCAAAATACACACAAAAAGCAGCTAAAACTACTTGCAACTACTAAAACAAAGCTATATACCAAGAGGCATAGAACTTCTCATCATTAAAGCCTACCTCCAATGGTTAGAGCACTTAGACGCTTCTTGACATGTGTAAGGTCTGGAGAGGCAGTAAAAAAAAAAAAAAAAAAAGAAATCCACTGGGAGTTAGTGATTCCTAATACCTCACATAGCCAATCCCACTGAGAGAGACTAACAAACATAAAATTATAGCACTGAATAGCTGCACTAATTAAATGTAAAGAGTTGGTCACTGAGGTAAACCACACATCTTATTATAGATTCCAGATAAAACACAACTTTCCTTCACTAAATCACACCAGGCACCAAACCAAGCAGTTCCTAAATGCTGCAGCAATATAATCACGGCTTCAGGGCTCAATATACATCGCAGCCTGAGCCTACACAACTGTCCCACACACTGCCAGGCAAAGCCAAGAATAGACCCTGGGAGGCTAAACACATTACTTAAAAAATTAGTTACCATAAAGTTTTCACACCTGAGTCGTAATTTAGCTCGCAGCCCTCTCTCTGACCTTGTTTTTAGTTTTGAATTATTATTATTATTATTGTTTTTTTAAATTTCAGTGTAATTTGCTGGTGCGATATGTAAGATTTCTGTCTGCTAGAGGTCGCTAGAGGCCCATTCAAAACATAGGCGTAGGAATCTTGGAACATGTGGTCTTCACACCACAGCCGGTGGAAACAATCGGGATAGAACTCAGGAAGAAATCATATTCATAGATGAGATTATTAATGTTACTGTAGTATGAAGCAGAGAAGGACCGAGTGTTGTGGGAGCTGAACGAGGCCACTGGAGCGATTGCATAGATGCATTTGAGAGTGTTGAAAATTATGTTATAACATTACTTTGTGCGTTTGCTCGGCGGCTGCTGTGAGACACCTGTTGCACACTGCAGTAAGATAGATCGATTTTAGAATATCATACTAATAAATGCTGGATGACTTGTGTTGATAAATGGCATGAAATTAATTTTAAAACGTATTTTATGATGGAGAAAATTCTGTATTACTGTTACTAAAAATAAAGCTGCATCTGATTATGCTCTGAGGCATGGTAAAGCATGGTACTCGCGCAAAAAAAAAAAAAAAAAAAAAAAAAAAATTGATTTAAACAATAAGACTAAACATGTTGAGCTATATAACAATTAGTTTTCTGACTATAAACATAACCAAACAGTTGTTCCTTTGCCTATTAAAACATGTAATATATTAAAGCGTCTTTGGTGTTTCCATGGTTTTTACAAAATAAAATCGGAAACCGAGGGTAACGCGGGCATGACGCAATTGACAGGTGACTCCTCACACGTCCCGGAGCCTTGGTTAAAACTGCAATTTTCTCACGATTTACAAATAGTTGGAAAATTTGGGTTATCGTAAGTACTCAAGTGAACAAAATATATAACACTGGCCTAGTGGTTTTTGGATATTTTACTGCAAAAATCTTACATATTGCACCTTTAAATTGTGGGGACTGGGGAAGGGGCTTGAGAGGTATGTACTATGTATATTATTATTAATAAAATGTTGCTCATCAAGAGTAAAGAAAATATAATTTTTGGAGACATGCACCCTTTAAATATATGACAACATTTTTAATGTACTGTATGTTCCTCTACATGCGGTTACAATGTACAGTGCGCAAAAGTTTCTGTGAGCTGTCCTCTTCTGTAAGTGCAGCAGGACATGCTCAAACCCACTCATACCTACATCAACATTCATCAGTAACACTTTACAATAAGCTTCATTAGTTAACATTAGTTAACTACATTAGTTAAAGTGGCTTTATGAAAGAATGACAGCTAGTAGTTGAAATGGGTACTGCAGTCCAAATTCAAAATATTGT